>NW_027326499.1:0-127856 GCF_048164855.1 Canis lupus baileyi
GATTTTCGTTGAGATTAGATTCTTTTCGATTTGATTCTTTTCGGTTCGAGTCGATTCATTTCGCTTATTTTGGTTAGGATCAATTCAATTCGATTCTTTTTGATTTGATTTGATTCTATTCGATTTCTTTCGATTCTATTCTATTGTATTCTTTTCGATTCCATTCCGTTCAATTCGATTCTTTTCGATTCGATTCGATTGTTTTAGATTTTATTCCATTCTTTCGATTCTATTTGATATGATTCTTTTCGATTCGATTTGATACGATACTTTTTATTTTGATTCGAATCGATTCTCTTCGGTTCGATTCGTTTTGATTCTTTTCGATTCAATTCTATTCGAATTTTTTCGATTTGATTCGATTCGAATCTTTTAGATTCTACTTGATTTGTTTCTTTTCGATTCGTTTTGATTCGATTCTTTTTGATTCATGTCGATTCGATTCGATTCTTTTGTTTCGATTCGATTCTTTTCAATTCGAATCTTTTCGTTACATGGAATTCGATTCTTTTCGATTTGATTCTTTATGATTTTTTTCAACGCGATTCAATTCGATTCTTTTTTTTATGACAGTCACAGAGAGAGTGAGAGAGGCAGAGACACATGCAGAGGGAGAAGCAGGCTCCATGCACCGGGAGCCCGATGTGGGATTCGATCCCGGGTCTCCAGGATCGCGCCCTGGGCCAAAGGCAGGCGCTAAACCGCTGCGCCACCCAGGGATCCCTCAATTCGATTCTTTTTTATTCGAATCTATTCGATTCTTTTTGATTCGATTTGATTCTATTCGAGTTTTTTCGATTTGATTCGATCAGTTCCTTTTTGATTCAATTCAATTCATTTCTTTTGATTCAATTCAATTCGATTCTTTTGGATTCGATTCGATTCTTTTGGATTCGATTCTTTTGGATTCGAATCGAGTACATTCTTTTCATTTCGATCGGATTCATTTCAATTCGATTCTTTTCGATTCGAATGTTTTCGAATCAATTTGATACTATTTGATTCGATTCGATTCTTTTCGTGTCGATTTGATTCTTTTCGATTCGATTCTTTTCTATTTGAATCGATTCGATTCTTTTCATTTCGATTCGATTTGATTCAATTCGATTCTTTTCGATCAATTCAATTTGATTGTTTTCGATTTGATTCGATTCGATTCTTTTCTATTCTATTCAATTCGATTAGTTTCCATTCGATGATGCAATTGGATTCTTTTCGATTCGAGTCGGTACGATTCGATTCTTTTTGATTAGATACAATTCGATTCTTTTCGATTCGATTCGATTCTTTTCGATTCGATTCGACTCGATTTCATTCTTTTTGATTCGATTCGACTAGAATTTAATCGACTGATTCAATTTGATTCTTTTCTTTTCGGTTGGATTCTTTTCTATTCGATTTTTTTCTATTCAATTCGATTCTTTCAATTCGATTCGATTCGATTCGATTCTTTTCGTTTCAAATCGATTCGTTTCAATTCGAGTCTTTTCAATTCGATTCTTTTCGATTCGATTCGATTTGATATTTTTAATTCGATTCGATTCATTTCGATTCGATTCGATTCTTGTCAATTCGATTTGATGCTTTTCCATTTGATCTGATTTGTTTCATTTCGATTCTTTTCGATTCAATTCGATTCTTTTCGATTCCATTAAATTTGATCGATTCTTTTCGATTCGATTAGATTCTTTTCGATTTGATTCCATTCAGTTCGATTCTTTTCGATTCGATTGGATTCTTTTCGATTTGATTCAATTCTCTCGATTCGATTTGATTTGATTCTTTTCGATTCGATTCAATACGATTCTTTTCATTTCGATTCTAATCGATTCTCTTCGATTCATTTCGTTTCGATTCGTTTCGATTCTATTCGATTTTTTTCGATTCTATTCTATTCTTTTTTTCTTTCTTTTTTTTTTTTTTTAAGGAGAAGCAGGCTCCATGCACGGGGAGCCCGATGTGGGATTCGATCCCGGGTCTCCAGGATCACGCCCCGGGCCAAAGGCACGCGCCAAACCGCTGTGCCAACAAGGGATCCCCGATTCTATTCTATTCGATTCATTTTGAATCATTTCGATTTGATTCTGTTCGAGTGGTTTCTATTAGATTCTTTTCGATTTGATTCAATTCGATTCGAGTCTTTTTGATTCGAGTCTTTTCGACTCGATGCAATTCAATACGATTCTTTTAGATTCGATTCGATTCGATTGTTTTCGTTTCGATTCGACTTTTTTTGATTCGATTCTTTTCGATTCGATTGTTTTCAATTCGATTGATTCGATTCTTTTCAATTCTATGTTATTCAAAGCGATTCTTTTGTATTTGATTCGATTCGATTGTTTTCTTTTTGATTCGGTTCGATTCGATTCGTTTCTTTTCGATTCGATTCAATTCTTTTCGATTCGATTCTTTTCGATTTGATTTGATTCTTTTCGATTCTATTCTATTCTATTCTTTTCTATTCCATTCGAATCGATTCGTTTTGATTGAATTCGATTCTTTTCGATTCGATTCAATTAGATTCTTTTCGATTGGATTCAATTTGTTTCGATTCGAATCAATTTGATTCTTTTCGATTGGATTCCATTCGATTCTTTTCGATTTGATTCAATTCGTTTCTATTCATTTGGATGATTTTCGTTGAGATTAGATTCTTTTCGATTTGATTTTTTTCGGTTCGAGTCGATTCATTTCGCTTATTTTGGTTAGGATCAATTCAATTCGATTCTTTTTGATTTGATTTGATTCTATTCGATTTCTTTCGATTCTATTCTATTGTATTCTTTTCGATTCGATTCCATTCAATCCGATTCTTTTCGATTCGATTCGATTGTTTTAGATTTTATTCCATTCTTTCGATTCTATTTGATATGATTCTTTTCGATTCGATTTGATACGATACTTTTTATTTTGATTCGAATCGATTCTCTTCGGTTCGATTCGTTTTGATTCTTTTCGATTCAATTCTATTCGAATTTTTTCGATTTGATTCGATTCGATTCTTTTAGATTCTACTTGATTTGTTTCTTTTCGATTCGTTTTGATTCGATTCTTTTTGATTCATGTCGATTCGATTCGATTCTTTTGTTTCGATTCGATTCTTTTCAATTCGAATCTTTTCGTTACATGGAATTCGATTCTTTTCGATTTGATTCTTTATGATTTTTTTCAACTCGATTTAATTCGATTCTTTTTTTTTAGATAGTCACAGAGAGAGACAGAGAGGCAGAGACACATGCAGAGGGAGAAGCAGGCTCCATGCACCAGGAGCCCGATGTGGGATTCGATCCCGGGTCTCCAGGATCGCGCCCTGGGCCAAAGGCAGGCGCTAAACCGCTGCGCCACCCAGGCATCCCTCAATTCGATTCTTTTTTATTCGAAGCTATTCGATTCTTTTTGATTCGATTTGATTCTATTCGATTTTTTTCGATTTGATTCGATTAGTTCCTTTTTGATTCAATTCAATTCATTTCTTTGGATTCAATTCAATTCGATTCTTTTGGATTCGATTCTTTTGGATTCGATTCTTTTGGATTCGAATCGAGTAGATTCTTTTCATTTCGATCGGATTCATTTCAATTCGATTCTTTTCGATTCGAATGTTTTCGAATCAATTCGATACTTTTTGATTCGATTCAATTCTTTTCGTGTCGATTTGATTCTTTTCGATTCGATTCTTTTCTATTTGAATCGATTCGATTCTTTTCATTTCGATTCGATTTGATTCAATTCGATTCTTTTCGATCAATTCAATTTGATTGTTTTCGATTTGATTCGATTCAATTCTTTTCTATTCTATTCAATTCGATTAGTTTCCATTCGGTGATGCAATTGGATTCTTTTCGATTCGAGTCGATACGCTTCGATTCTTTTTGATTAGATACAATTCGATTCTTTTCGATTCGATTCGACTCGATTTCATTCTTTTTGATTCGATTCGACTAGAATTTAATCGACTGATTCAATTTGATTCTTTTCTTTTCGGTTCGATTCTTTTCTATTCGATTTTTTTCTATTCAATTCGATTCTTTCAATTCGAATCGATTCGATTCTTTTCGTTTCAAATCGATTCGTTTCAATTCGAGTCTTTTCAATTCGAATCTTTGCGATTCGATTCGATTTGATATTTTTAATTCGATTCGAGTCTTTTGAATTCGATTCGATTCTTTTCAATTCTATTCTTTTCGATTCGAGTCTTTTTGATTCGATTCATTTCGATTCGATTCGATTGTTTTCAATTCGATTTGATGCTTTTCCATTTGATCTGATTTGTTTCATTTCGATTCTTTTCGATTCAATTCGATTCTTTTCGATTCCATTAAATTTGATTCGATTCTTTTCGATTCGATTGGATTCTTTTCGATTTGATTCAATTCTTTCGATTCGATTTGATTTGATTCTTTTCGATTCGATTCAATACGATTCTTTTCATTTCGATTCTAATCGATTCTCTTCGATTCAATTCGTTTCGATTCGTTTCGATTCTATTCGAATTTTTTCGATTCTATTCTATTCGATTCATTTTGAATCATTTCGATTTGATTCTGTTCGAGTGGTTTCTATTAGATTCTTTTCGATTTGATTCAATTCGATTCGAGTCTTTTTGATTCGAGTCTTTTCGACTCGATGCAATTCAATACGATTCTTTTAGATTCGATTCGATTCGATTGTTTTCGTTTCGATTCGACTTTTTTTGATTCGATTCTTTTCGATTCGATTGTTTTCAATTCGATTGATTCGATTCTTTTCAATTCTATGCTATTCAAAGCGATTCTTTTGTATTTGATTCGATTCGATTGTTTTTGATTCGGTTCGATTCGCTTCTTTTCGATTCGATTCAATTCTTTTCGATTCGATTCTTTTCGATTCGATTTGATTCTTTTCGATTCGATTCTATTCTTTTCTATTCCATTCGAATCGATTCGTTTTGATTGAATTCGATTCTTTTCGATTCGATTCAATTAGATTCTTTTCGATTGGATTCAATTTGTTTCGAGTCGAATCAATTTGATTCTTTTCGATTGGATTCCATTCGATTCTTTTCGATTTGATTCAATTCGATTCTTTTCGATTCTATTCATTTGGATGATTTTCGTTGAGATTAGATTCTTTTCGATTTGATTCTTTTCGGTTCGAGTCGATTCATTTCGCTTATTTTGGTTAGGATCAATTCAATTCGATTCTTTTTGATTTGATTTGATTCTATTCGATTTCTTTCGATTCTATTCTATTGTATTCTTTTCGATTCCATTCCGTTCAATTCGATTCTTTTCGATTCGATTCGATTGTTTTAGATTTGATTCCATTCTTTCGATTCTATTTGATATGATTCTTTTCGATTCGATTTGATACGATACTTTTTATTTTGATTCGAATCGATTCTCTTCGGTTCGATTCGTTTTGATTCTTTTCGATTCAATTCTATTCGAATTTTTTCGATTTGATTCGATTCGAATCTTTTAGATTCTACTTGATTTGTTTCTTTTCGATTCGTTTTGATTCGATTCTTTTTGATTCATGTCGATTCGATTCGATTCTTTTGTTTCGATTCGATTCTTTTCAATTCGAATCTTTTCGTTACATGGAATTCGATTCTTTTCGATTTGATTCTTTATGATTTTTTTCAACGCGATTCAATTCGATTCTTTTTTTTATGACAGTCACAGAGAGAGTGAGAGAGGCAGAGACACATGCAGAGGGAGAAGCAGGCTCCATGCACCGGGAGCCCGATGTGGGATTCGATCCCGGGTCTCCAGGATCGCGCCCTGGGCCAAAGGCAGGCGCTAAACCGCTGCGCCACCCAGGGATCCCTCAATTCGATTCTTTTTTATTCGAATCTATTCGATTCTTTTTGATTCGATTTGATTCTATTCGAGTTTTTTCGATTTGATTCGATCAGTTCCTTTTTGATTCAATTCAATTCATTTCTTTTGATTCAATTCAATTCGATTCTTTTGGATTCGATTCGATTCTTTTGGATTCGATTCTTTTGGATTCGAATCGAGTACATTCTTTTCATTTCGATCGGATTCATTTCAATTCGATTCTTTTCGATTCGAATGTTTTCGAATCAATTTGATACTATTTGATTCGATTCGATTCTTTTCGTGTCGATTTGATTCTTTTCGATTCGATTCTTTTCTATTTGAATCGATTCGATTCTTTTCATTTCGATTCGATTTGATTCAATTCGATTCTTTTCGATCAATTCAATTTGATTGTTTTCGATTTGATTCGATTCGATTCTTTTCTATTCTATTCAATTCGATTAGTTTCCATTCGATGATGCAATTGGATTCTTTTCGATTCGAGTCGGTACGATTCGATTCTTTTTGATTAGATACAATTCGATTCTTTTCGATTCGATTCGATTCTTTTCGATTCGATTCGACTCGATTTCATTCTTTTTGATTCGATTCGACTAGAATTTAATCGACTGATTCAATTTGATTCTTTTCTTTTCGGTTGGATTCTTTTCTATTCGATTTTTTTCTATTCAATTCGATTCTTTCAATTCGATTCGATTCGATTCGATTCTTTTCGTTTCAAATCGATTCGTTTCAATTCGAGTCTTTTCAATTCGATTCTTTTCGATTCGATTCGATTTGATATTTTTAATTCGATTCGATTCATTTCGATTCGATTCGATTCTTGTCAATTCGATTTGATGCTTTTCCATTTGATCTGATTTGTTTCATTTCGATTCTTTTCGATTCAATTCGATTCTTTTCGATTCCATTAAATTTGATCGATTCTTTTCGATTCGATTAGATTCTTTTCGATTTGATTCCATTCAGTTCGATTCTTTTCGATTCGATTGGATTCTTTTCGATTTGATTCAATTCTCTCGATTCGATTTGATTTGATTCTTTTCGATTCGATTCAATACGATTCTTTTCATTTCGATTCTAATCGATTCTCTTCGATTCATTTCGTTTCGATTCGTTTCGATTCTATTCGATTTTTTTCGATTCTATTCTATTCTTTTTTTCTTTCTTTTTTTTTTTTTTTAAGGAGAAGCAGGCTCCATGCACGGGGAGCCCGATGTGGGATTCGATCCCGGGTCTCCAGGATCACGCCCCGGGCCAAAGGCACGCGCCAAACCGCTGTGCCAACAAGGGATCCCCGATTCTATTCTATTCGATTCATTTTGAATCATTTCGATTTGATTCTGTTCGAGTGGTTTCTATTAGATTCTTTTCGATTTGATTCAATTCGATTCGAGTCTTTTTGATTCGAGTCTTTTCGACTCGATGCAATTCAATACGATTCTTTTAGATTCGATTCGATTCGATTGTTTTCGTTTCGATTCGACTTTTTTTGATTCGATTCTTTTCGATTCGATTGTTTTCAATTCGATTGATTCGATTCTTTTCAATTCTATGTTATTCAAAGCGATTCTTTTGTATTTGATTCGATTCGATTGTTTTCTTTTTGATTCGGTTCGATTCGATTCGTTTCTTTTCGATTCGATTCAATTCTTTTCGATTCGATTCTTTTCGATTTGATTTGATTCTTTTCGATTCTATTCTATTCTATTCTTTTCTATTCCATTCGAATCGATTCGTTTTGATTGAATTCGATTCTTTTCGATTCGATTCAATTAGATTCTTTTCGATTGGATTCAATTTGTTTCGATTCGAATCAATTTGATTCTTTTCGATTGGATTCCATTCGATTCTTTTCGATTTGATTCAATTCGTTTCTATTCATTTGGATGATTTTCGTTGAGATTAGATTCTTTTCGATTTGATTTTTTTCGGTTCGAGTCGATTCATTTCGCTTATTTTGGTTAGGATCAATTCAATTCGATTCTTTTTGATTTGATTTGATTCTATTCGATTTCTTTCGATTCTATTCTATTGTATTCTTTTCGATTCGATTCCATTCAATCCGATTCTTTTCGATTCGATTCGATTGTTTTAGATTTTATTCCATTCTTTCGATTCTATTTGATATGATTCTTTTCGATTCGATTTGATACGATACTTTTTATTTTGATTCGAATCGATTCTCTTCGGTTCGATTCGTTTTGATTCTTTTCGATTCAATTCTATTCGAATTTTTTCGATTTGATTCGATTCGATTCTTTTAGATTCTACTTGATTTGTTTCTTTTCGATTCGTTTTGATTCGATTCTTTTTGATTCATGTCGATTCGATTCGATTCTTTTGTTTCGATTCGATTCTTTTCAATTCGAATCTTTTCGTTACATGGAATTCGATTCTTTTCGATTTGATTCTTTATGATTTTTTTCAACTCGATTTAATTCGATTCTTTTTTTTTAGATAGTCACAGAGAGAGACAGAGAGGCAGAGACACATGCAGAGGGAGAAGCAGGCTCCATGCACCAGGAGCCCGATGTGGGATTCGATCCCGGGTCTCCAGGATCGCGCCCTGGGCCAAAGGCAGGCGCTAAACCGCTGCGCCACCCAGGCATCCCTCAATTCGATTCTTTTTTATTCGAAGCTATTCGATTCTTTTTGATTCGATTTGATTCTATTCGATTTTTTTCGATTTGATTCGATTAGTTCCTTTTTGATTCAATTCAATTCATTTCTTTGGATTCAATTCAATTCGATTCTTTTGGATTCGATTCTTTTGGATTCGATTCTTTTGGATTCGAATCGAGTAGATTCTTTTCATTTCGATCGGATTCATTTCAATTCGATTCTTTTCGATTCGAATGTTTTCGAATCAATTCGATACTTTTTGATTCGATTCAATTCTTTTCGTGTCGATTTGATTCTTTTCGATTCGATTCTTTTCTATTTGAATCGATTCGATTCTTTTCATTTCGATTCGATTTGATTCAATTCGATTCTTTTCGATCAATTCAATTTGATTGTTTTCGATTTGATTCGATTCAATTCTTTTCTATTCTATTCAATTCGATTAGTTTCCATTCGGTGATGCAATTGGATTCTTTTCGATTCGAGTCGATACGCTTCGATTCTTTTTGATTAGATACAATTCGATTCTTTTCGATTCGATTCGACTCGATTTCATTCTTTTTGATTCGATTCGACTAGAATTTAATCGACTGATTCAATTTGATTCTTTTCTTTTCGGTTCGATTCTTTTCTATTCGATTTTTTTCTATTCAATTCGATTCTTTCAATTCGAATCGATTCGATTCTTTTCGTTTCAAATCGATTCGTTTCAATTCGAGTCTTTTCAATTCGAATCTTTGCGATTCGATTCGATTTGATATTTTTAATTCGATTCGAGTCTTTTGAATTCGATTCGATTCTTTTCAATTCTATTCTTTTCGATTCGAGTCTTTTTGATTCGATTCATTTCGATTCGATTCGATTGTTTTCAATTCGATTTGATGCTTTTCCATTTGATCTGATTTGTTTCATTTCGATTCTTTTCGATTCAATTCGATTCTTTTCGATTCCATTAAATTTGATTCGATTCTTTTCGATTCGATTGGATTCTTTTCGATTTGATTCAATTCTTTCGATTCGATTTGATTTGATTCTTTTCGATTCGATTCAATACGATTCTTTTCATTTCGATTCTAATCGATTCTCTTCGATTCAATTCGTTTCGATTCGTTTCGATTCTATTCGAATTTTTTCGATTCTATTCTATTCGATTCATTTTGAATCATTTCGATTTGATTCTGTTCGAGTGGTTTCTATTAGATTCTTTTCGATTTGATTCAATTCGATTCGAGTCTTTTTGATTCGAGTCTTTTCGACTCGATGCAATTCAATACGATTCTTTTAGATTCGATTCGATTCGATTGTTTTCGTTTCGATTCGACTTTTTTTGATTCGATTCTTTTCGATTCGATTGTTTTCAATTCGATTGATTCGATTCTTTTCAATTCTATGCTATTCAAAGCGATTCTTTTGTATTTGATTCGATTCGATTGTTTTTGATTCGGTTCGATTCGCTTCTTTTCGATTCGATTCAATTCTTTTCGATTCGATTCTTTTCGATTCGATTTGATTCTTTTCGATTCGATTCTATTCTTTTCTATTCCATTCGAATCGATTCGTTTTGATTGAATTCGATTCTTTTCGATTCGATTCAATTAGATTCTTTTCGATTGGATTCAATTTGTTTCGAGTCGAATCAATTTGATTCTTTTCGATTGGATTCCATTCGATTCTTTTCGATTTGATTCAATTCGATTCTTTTCGATTCTATTCATTTGGATGATTTTCGTTGAGATTAGATTCTTTTCGATTTGATTCTTTTCGGTTCGAGTCGATTCATTTCGCTTATTTTGGTTAGGATCAATTCAATTCGATTCTTTTTGATTTGATTTGATTCTATTCGATTTCTTTCGATTCTATTCTATTGTATTCTTTTCGATTCCATTCCGTTCAATTCGATTCTTTTCGATTCGATTCGATTGTTTTAGATTTGATTCCATTCTTTCGATTCTATTTGATATGATTCTTTTCGATTCGATTTGATACGATACTTTTTATTTTGATTCGAATCGATTCTCTTCGGTTCGATTCGTTTTGATTCTTTTCGATTCAATTCTATTCGAATTTTTTCGATTTGATTCGATTCGAATCTTTTAGATTCTACTTGATTTGTTTCTTTTCGATTCGTTTTGATTCGATTCTTTTTGATTCATGTCGATTCGATTCGATTCTTTTGTTTCGATTCGATTCTTTTCAATTCGAATCTTTTCGTTACATGGAATTCGATTCTTTTCGATTTGATTCTTTATGATTTTTTTCAACGCGATTCAATTCGATTCTTTTTTTTATGACAGTCACAGAGAGAGTGAGAGAGGCAGAGACACATGCAGAGGGAGAAGCAGGCTCCATGCACCGGGAGCCCGATGTGGGATTCGATCCCGGGTCTCCAGGATCGCGCCCTGGGCCAAAGGCAGGCGCTAAACCGCTGCGCCACCCAGGGATCCCTCAATTCGATTCTTTTTTATTCGAATCTATTCGATTCTTTTTGATTCGATTTGATTCTATTCGAGTTTTTTCGATTTGATTCGATCAGTTCCTTTTTGATTCAATTCAATTCATTTCTTTTGATTCAATTCAATTCGATTCTTTTGGATTCGATTCGATTCTTTTGGATTCGATTCTTTTGGATTCGAATCGAGTACATTCTTTTCATTTCGATCGGATTCATTTCAATTCGATTCTTTTCGATTCGAATGTTTTCGAATCAATTTGATACTATTTGATTCGATTCGATTCTTTTCGTGTCGATTTGATTCTTTTCGATTCGATTCTTTTCTATTTGAATCGATTCGATTCTTTTCATTTCGATTCGATTTGATTCAATTCGATTCTTTTCGATCAATTCAATTTGATTGTTTTCGATTTGATTCGATTCGATTCTTTTCTATTCTATTCAATTCGATTAGTTTCCATTCGATGATGCAATTGGATTCTTTTCGATTCGAGTCGGTACGATTCGATTCTTTTTGATTAGATACAATTCGATTCTTTTCGATTCGATTCGATTCTTTTCGATTCGATTCGACTCGATTTCATTCTTTTTGATTCGATTCGACTAGAATTTAATCGACTGATTCAATTTGATTCTTTTCTTTTCGGTTGGATTCTTTTCTATTCGATTTTTTTCTATTCAATTCGATTCTTTCAATTCGATTCGATTCGATTCGATTCTTTTCGTTTCAAATCGATTCGTTTCAATTCGAGTCTTTTCAATTCGATTCTTTTCGATTCGATTCGATTTGATATTTTTAATTCGATTCGATTCATTTCGATTCGATTCGATTCTTGTCAATTCGATTTGATGCTTTTCCATTTGATCTGATTTGTTTCATTTCGATTCTTTTCGATTCAATTCGATTCTTTTCGATTCCATTAAATTTGATCGATTCTTTTCGATTCGATTAGATTCTTTTCGATTTGATTCCATTCAGTTCGATTCTTTTCGATTCGATTGGATTCTTTTCGATTTGATTCAATTCTCTCGATTCGATTTGATTTGATTCTTTTCGATTCGATTCAATACGATTCTTTTCATTTCGATTCTAATCGATTCTCTTCGATTCATTTCGTTTCGATTCGTTTCGATTCTATTCGATTTTTTTCGATTCTATTCTATTCTTTTTTTCTTTCTTTTTTTTTTTTTTTAAGGAGAAGCAGGCTCCATGCACGGGGAGCCCGATGTGGGATTCGATCCCGGGTCTCCAGGATCACGCCCCGGGCCAAAGGCACGCGCCAAACCGCTGTGCCAACAAGGGATCCCCGATTCTATTCTATTCGATTCATTTTGAATCATTTCGATTTGATTCTGTTCGAGTGGTTTCTATTAGATTCTTTTCGATTTGATTCAATTCGATTCGAGTCTTTTTGATTCGAGTCTTTTCGACTCGATGCAATTCAATACGATTCTTTTAGATTCGATTCGATTCGATTGTTTTCGTTTCGATTCGACTTTTTTTGATTCGATTCTTTTCGATTCGATTGTTTTCAATTCGATTGATTCGATTCTTTTCAATTCTATGCTATTCAAAGCGATTCTTTTGTATTTGATTCGATTCGATTGTTTTCTTTTTGATTCGGTTCGATTCGATTCGTTTCTTTTCGATTCGATTCAATTCTTTTCGATTCGATTCTTTTCGATTTGATTTGATTCTTTTCGATTCTATTCTATTCTATTCTTTTCTATTCCATTCGAATCGATTCGTTTTGATTGAATTCGATTCTTTTCGATTCGATTCAATTAGATTCTTTTCGATTGGATTCAATTTGTTTCGATTCGAATCAATTTGATTCTTTTCGATTGGATTCCATTCGATTCTTTTCGATTTGATTCAATTCGTTTCTATTCATTTGGATGATTTTCGTTGAGATTAGATTCTTTTCGATTTGATTTTTTTCGGTTCGAGTCGATTCATTTCGCTTATTTTGGTTAGGATCAATTCAATTCGATTCTTTTTGATTTGATTTGATTCTATTCGATTTCTTTCGATTCTATTCTATTGTATTCTTTTCGATTCGATTCCATTCAATCCGATTCTTTTCGATTCGATTCGATTGTTTTAGATTTTATTCCATTCTTTCGATTCTATTTGATATGATTCTTTTCGATTCGATTTGATACGATACTTTTTATTTTGATTCGAATCGATTCTCTTCGGTTCGATTCGTTTTGATTCTTTTCGATTCAATTCTATTCGAATTTTTTCGATTTGATTCGATTCGATTCTTTTAGATTCTACTTGATTTGTTTCTTTTCGATTCGTTTTGATTCGATTCTTTTTGATTCATGTCGATTCGATTCGATTCTTTTGTTTCGATTCGATTCTTTTCAATTCGAATCTTTTCGTTACATGGAATTCGATTCTTTTCGATTTGATTCTTTATGATTTTTTTCAACTCGATTTAATTCGATTCTTTTTTTTTAGATAGTCACAGAGAGAGACAGAGAGGCAGAGACACATGCAGAGGGAGAAGCAGGCTCCATGCACCAGGAGCCCGATGTGGGATTCGATCCCGGGTCTCCAGGATCGCGCCCTGGGCCAAAGGCAGGCGCTAAACCGCTGCGCCACCCAGGCATCCCTCAATTCGATTCTTTTTTATTCGAAGCTATTCGATTCTTTTTGATTCGATTTGATTCTATTCGATTTTTTTCGATTTGATTCGATTAGTTCCTTTTTGATTCAATTCAATTCATTTCTTTGGATTCAATTCAATTCGATTCTTTTGGATTCGATTCTTTTGGATTCGATTCTTTTGGATTCGAATCGAGTAGATTCTTTTCATTTCGATCGGATTCATTTCAATTCGATTCTTTTCGATTCGAATGTTTTCGAATCAATTCGATACTTTTTGATTCGATTCAATTCTTTTCGTGTCGATTTGATTCTTTTCGATTCGATTCTTTTCTATTTGAATCGATTCGATTCTTTTCATTTCGATTCGATTTGATTCAATTCGATTCTTTTCGATCAATTCAATTTGATTGTTTTCGATTTGATTCGATTCAATTCTTTTCTATTCTATTCAATTCGATTAGTTTCCATTCGGTGATGCAATTGGATTCTTTTCGATTCGAGTCGATACGCTTCGATTCTTTTTGATTAGATACAATTCGATTCTTTTCGATTCGATTCGACTCGATTTCATTCTTTTTGATTCGATTCGACTAGAATTTAATCGACTGATTCAATTTGATTCTTTTCTTTTCGGTTCGATTCTTTTCTATTCGATTTTTTTCTATTCAATTCGATTCTTTCAATTCGAATCGATTCGATTCTTTTCGTTTCAAATCGATTCGTTTCAATTCGAGTCTTTTCAATTCGAATCTTTGCGATTCGATTCGATTTGATATTTTTAATTCGATTCGAGTCTTTTGAATTCGATTCGATTCTTTTCAATTCTATTCTTTTCGATTCGAGTCTTTTTGATTCGATTCATTTCGATTCGATTCGATTGTTTTCAATTCGATTTGATGCTTTTCCATTTGATCTGATTTGTTTCATTTCGATTCTTTTCGATTCAATTCGATTCTTTTCGATTCCATTAAATTTGATTCGATTCTTTTCGATTCGATTGGATTCTTTTCGATTTGATTCAATTCTTTCGATTCGATTTGATTTGATTCTTTTCGATTCGATTCAATACGATTCTTTTCATTTCGATTCTAATCGATTCTCTTCGATTCAATTCGTTTCGATTCGTTTCGATTCTATTCGAATTTTTTCGATTCTATTCTATTCGATTCATTTTGAATCATTTCGATTTGATTCTGTTCGAGTGGTTTCTATTAGATTCTTTTCGATTTGATTCAATTCGATTCGAGTCTTTTTGATTCGAGTCTTTTCGACTCGATGCAATTCAATACGATTCTTTTAGATTCGATTCGATTCGATTGTTTTCGTTTCGATTCGACTTTTTTTGATTCGATTCTTTTCGATTCGATTGTTTTCAATTCGATTGATTCGATTCTTTTCAATTCTATGCTATTCAAAGCGATTCTTTTGTATTTGATTCGATTCGATTGTTTTTGATTCGGTTCGATTCGCTTCTTTTCGATTCGATTCAATTCTTTTCGATTCGATTCTTTTCGATTCGATTTGATTCTTTTCGATTCGATTCTATTCTTTTCTATTCCATTCGAATCGATTCGTTTTGATTGAATTCGATTCTTTTCGATTCGATTCAATTAGATTCTTTTCGATTGGATTCAATTTGTTTCGAGTCGAATCAATTTGATTCTTTTCGATTGGATTCCATTCGATTCTTTTCGATTTGATTCAATTCGATTCTTTTCGATTCTATTCATTTGGATGATTTTCGTTGAGATTAGATTCTTTTCGATTTGATTCTTTTCGGTTCGAGTCGATTCATTTCGCTTATTTTGGTTAGGATCAATTCAATTCGATTCTTTTTGATTTGATTTGATTCTATTCGATTTCTTTCGATTCTATTCTATTGTATTCTTTTCGATTCCATTCCGTTCAATTCGATTCTTTTCGATTCGATTCGATTGTTTTAGATTTGATTCCATTCTTTCGATTCTATTTGATATGATTCTTTTCGATTCGATTTGATACGATACTTTTTATTTTGATTCGAATCGATTCTCTTCGGTTCGATTCGTTTTGATTCTTTTCGATTCAATTCTATTCGAATTTTTTCGATTTGATTCGATTCGAATCTTTTAGATTCTACTTGATTTGTTTCTTTTCGATTCGTTTTGATTCGATTCTTTTTGATTCATGTCGATTCGATTCGATTCTTTTGTTTCGATTCGATTCTTTTCAATTCGAATCTTTTCGTTACATGGAATTCGATTCTTTTCGATTTGATTCTTTATGATTTTTTTCAACGCGATTCAATTCGATTCTTTTTTTTATGACAGTCACAGAGAGAGTGAGAGAGGCAGAGACACATGCAGAGGGAGAAGCAGGCTCCATGCACCGGGAGCCCGATGTGGGATTCGATCCCGGGTCTCCAGGATCGCGCCCTGGGCCAAAGGCAGGCGCTAAACCGCTGCGCCACCCAGGGATCCCTCAATTCGATTCTTTTTTATTCGAATCTATTCGATTCTTTTTGATTCGATTTGATTCTATTCGAGTTTTTTCGATTTGATTCGATCAGTTCCTTTTTGATTCAATTCAATTCATTTCTTTTGATTCAATTCAATTCGATTCTTTTGGATTCGATTCGATTCTTTTGGATTCGATTCTTTTGGATTCGAATCGAGTACATTCTTTTCATTTCGATCGGATTCATTTCAATTCGATTCTTTTCGATTCGAATGTTTTCGAATCAATTTGATACTATTTGATTCGATTCGATTCTTTTCGTGTCGATTTGATTCTTTTCGATTCGATTCTTTTCTATTTGAATCGATTCGATTCTTTTCATTTCGATTCGATTTGATTCAATTCGATTCTTTTCGATCAATTCAATTTGATTGTTTTCGATTTGATTCGATTCGATTCTTTTCTATTCTATTCAATTCGATTAGTTTCCATTCGATGATGCAATTGGATTCTTTTCGATTCGAGTCGGTACGATTCGATTCTTTTTGATTAGATACAATTCGATTCTTTTCGATTCGATTCGATTCTTTTCGATTCGATTCGACTCGATTTCATTCTTTTTGATTCGATTCGACTAGAATTTAATCGACTGATTCAATTTGATTCTTTTCTTTTCGGTTGGATTCTTTTCTATTCGATTTTTTTCTATTCAATTCGATTCTTTCAATTCGATTCGATTCGATTCGATTCTTTTCGTTTCAAATCGATTCGTTTCAATTCGAGTCTTTTCAATTCGATTCTTTTCGATTCGATTCGATTTGATATTTTTAATTCGATTCGATTCATTTCGATTCGATTCGATTCTTGTCAATTCGATTTGATGCTTTTCCATTTGATCTGATTTGTTTCATTTCGATTCTTTTCGATTCAATTCGATTCTTTTCGATTCCATTAAATTTGATCGATTCTTTTCGATTCGATTAGATTCTTTTCGATTTGATTCCATTCAGTTCGATTCTTTTCGATTCGATTGGATTCTTTTCGATTTGATTCAATTCTCTCGATTCGATTTGATTTGATTCTTTTCGATTCGATTCAATACGATTCTTTTCATTTCGATTCTAATCGATTCTCTTCGATTCATTTCGTTTCGATTCGTTTCGATTCTATTCGATTTTTTTCGATTCTATTCTATTCTTTTTTTCTTTCTTTTTTTTTTTTTTTAAGGAGAAGCAGGCTCCATGCACGGGGAGCCCGATGTGGGATTCGATCCCGGGTCTCCAGGATCACGCCCCGGGCCAAAGGCACGCGCCAAACCGCTGTGCCAACAAGGGATCCCCGATTCTATTCTATTCGATTCATTTTGAATCATTTCGATTTGATTCTGTTCGAGTGGTTTCTATTAGATTCTTTTCGATTTGATTCAATTCGATTCGAGTCTTTTTGATTCGAGTCTTTTCGACTCGATGCAATTCAATACGATTCTTTTAGATTCGATTCGATTCGATTGTTTTCGTTTCGATTCGACTTTTTTTGATTCGATTCTTTTCGATTCGATTGTTTTCAATTCGATTGATTCGATTCTTTTCAATTCTATGCTATTCAAAGCGATTCTTTTGTATTTGATTCGATTCGATTGTTTTCTTTTTGATTCGGTTCGATTCGATTCGTTTCTTTTCGATTCGATTCAATTCTTTTCGATTCGATTCTTTTCGATTTGATTTGATTCTTTTCGATTCTATTCTATTCTATTCTTTTCTATTCCATTCGAATCGATTCGTTTTGATTGAATTCGATTCTTTTCGATTCGATTCAATTAGATTCTTTTCGATTGGATTCAATTTGTTTCGATTCGAATCAATTTGATTCTTTTCGATTGGATTCCATTCGATTCTTTTCGATTTGATTCAATTCGTTTCTATTCATTTGGATGATTTTCGTTGAGATTAGATTCTTTTCGATTTGATTTTTTTCGGTTCGAGTCGATTCATTTCGCTTATTTTGGTTAGGATCAATTCAATTCGATTCTTTTTGATTTGATTTGATTCTATTCGATTTCTTTCGATTCTATTCTATTGTATTCTTTTCGATTCGATTCCATTCAATCCGATTCTTTTCGATTCGATTCGATTGTTTTAGATTTTATTCCATTCTTTCGATTCTATTTGATATGATTCTTTTCGATTCGATTTGATACGATACTTTTTATTTTGATTCGAATCGATTCTCTTCGGTTCGATTCGTTTTGATTCTTTTCGATTCAATTCTATTCGAATTTTTTCGATTTGATTCGATTCGATTCTTTTAGATTCTACTTGATTTGTTTCTTTTCGATTCGTTTTGATTCGATTCTTTTTGATTCATGTCGATTCGATTCGATTCTTTTGTTTCGATTCGATTCTTTTCAATTCGAATCTTTTCGTTACATGGAATTCGATTCTTTTCGATTTGATTCTTTATGATTTTTTTCAACTCGATTTAATTCGATTCTTTTTTTTTAGATAGTCACAGAGAGAGACAGAGAGGCAGAGACACATGCAGAGGGAGAAGCAGGCTCCATGCACCAGGAGCCCGATGTGGGATTCGATCCCGGGTCTCCAGGATCGCGCCCTGGGCCAAAGGCAGGCGCTAAACCGCTGCGCCACCCAGGCATCCCTCAATTCGATTCTTTTTTATTCGAAGCTATTCGATTCTTTTTGATTCGATTTGATTCTATTCGATTTTTTTCGATTTGATTCGATTAGTTCCTTTTTGATTCAATTCAATTCATTTCTTTGGATTCAATTCAATTCGATTCTTTTGGATTCGATTCTTTTGGATTCGATTCTTTTGGATTCGAATCGAGTAGATTCTTTTCATTTCGATCGGATTCATTTCAATTCGATTCTTTTCGATTCGAATGTTTTCGAATCAATTCGATACTTTTTGATTCGATTCAATTCTTTTCGTGTCGATTTGATTCTTTTCGATTCGATTCTTTTCTATTTGAATCGATTCGATTCTTTTCATTTCGATTCGATTTGATTCAATTCGATTCTTTTCGATCAATTCAATTTGATTGTTTTCGATTTGATTCGATTCAATTCTTTTCTATTCTATTCAATTCGATTAGTTTCCATTCGGTGATGCAATTGGATTCTTTTCGATTCGAGTCGATACGCTTCGATTCTTTTTGATTAGATACAATTCGATTCTTTTCGATTCGATTCGACTCGATTTCATTCTTTTTGATTCGATTCGACTAGAATTTAATCGACTGATTCAATTTGATTCTTTTCTTTTCGGTTCGATTCTTTTCTATTCGATTTTTTTCTATTCAATTCGATTCTTTCAATTCGAATCGATTCGATTCTTTTCGTTTCAAATCGATTCGTTTCAATTCGAGTCTTTTCAATTCGAATCTTTGCGATTCGATTCGATTTGATATTTTTAATTCGATTCGAGTCTTTTGAATTCGATTCGATTCTTTTCAATTCTATTCTTTTCGATTCGAGTCTTTTTGATTCGATTCATTTCGATTCGATTCGATTGTTTTCAATTCGATTTGATGCTTTTCCATTTGATCTGATTTGTTTCATTTCGATTCTTTTCGATTCAATTCGATTCTTTTCGATTCCATTAAATTTGATTCGATTCTTTTCGATTCGATTGGATTCTTTTCGATTTGATTCAATTCTTTCGATTCGATTTGATTTGATTCTTTTCGATTCGATTCAATACGATTCTTTTCATTTCGATTCTAATCGATTCTCTTCGATTCAATTCGTTTCGATTCGTTTCGATTCTATTCGAATTTTTTCGATTCTATTCTATTCGATTCATTTTGAATCATTTCGATTTGATTCTGTTCGAGTGGTTTCTATTAGATTCTTTTCGATTTGATTCAATTCGATTCGAGTCTTTTTGATTCGAGTCTTTTCGACTCGATGCAATTCAATACGATTCTTTTAGATTCGATTCGATTCGATTGTTTTCGTTTCGATTCGACTTTTTTTGATTCGATTCTTTTCGATTCGATTGTTTTCAATTCGATTGATTCGATTCTTTTCAATTCTATGCTATTCAAAGCGATTCTTTTGTATTTGATTCGATTCGATTGTTTTTGATTCGGTTCGATTCGCTTCTTTTCGATTCGATTCAATTCTTTTCGATTCGATTCTTTTCGATTCGATTTGATTCTTTTCGATTCGATTCTATTCTTTTCTATTCCATTCGAATCGATTCGTTTTGATTGAATTCGATTCTTTTCGATTCGGTTCAATTAGATTCTTTTCGATTGGATTCAATTTGTTTCGAGTCGAATCAATTTGATTCTTTTCGATTGGATTCCATTCGATTCTTTTCGATTTGATTCAATTCGATTCTTTTCGATTCTATTCATTTGGATGATTTTCGTTGAGATTAGATTCTTTTCGATTTGATTTTTTTCGGTTCGAGTCGATTCATTTCGCTTATTTTGGTTAGGATCAATTCAATTCGATTCTTTTTGATTTGATTTGATTCTATTCGATTTCTTTCGATTCTATTCTATTGTATTCTTTTCGATTCCATTCCGTTCAATTCGATTCTTTTCGATTCGATTCGATTGTTTTAGATTTGATTCCATTCTTTCGATTCTATTTGATATGATTCTTTTCGATTCGATTTGATACGATACTTTTTATTTTGATTCGAATCGATTCTCTTCGGTTCGATTCGTTTTGATTCTTTTCGATTCAATTCTATTCGAATTTTTTCGATTTGATTCGATTCGAATCTTTTAGATTCTACTTGATTTGTTTCTTTTCGATTCGTTTTGATTCGATTCTTTTTGATTCATGTCGATTCGATTCGATTCTTTTGTTTCGATTCGATTCTTTTCAATTCGAATCTTTTCGTTACATGGAATTCGATTCTTTTCGATTTGATTCTTTATGATTTTTTTCAACGCGATTCAATTCGATTCTTTTTTTTATGACAGTCACAGAGAGAGTGAGAGAGGCAGAGACACATGCAGAGGGAGAAGCAGGCTCCATGCACCGGGAGCCCGATGTGGGATTCGATCCCGGGTCTCCAGGATCGCGCCCTGGGCCAAAGGCAGGCGCTAAACCGCTGCGCCACCCAGGGATCCCTCAATTCGATTCTTTTTTATTCGAATCTATTCGATTCTTTTTGATTCGATTTGATTCTATTCGAGTTTTTTCGATTTGATTCGATCAGTTCCTTTTTGATTCAATTCAATTCATTTCTTTTGATTCAATTCAATTCGATTCTTTTGGATTCGATTCGATTCTTTTGGATTCGATTCTTTTGGATTCGAATCGAGTACATTCTTTTCATTTCGATCGGATTCATTTCAATTCGATTCTTTTCGATTCGAATGTTTTCGAATCAATTTGATACTATTTGATTCGATTCGATTCTTTTCGTGTCGATTTGATTCTTTTCGATTCGATTCTTTTCTATTTGAATCGATTCGATTCTTTTCATTTCGATTCGATTTGATTCAATTCGATTCTTTTCGATCAATTCAATTTGATTGTTTTCGATTTGATTCGATTCGATTCTTTTCTATTCTATTCAATTCGATTAGTTTCCATTCGATGATGCAATTGGATTCTTTTCGATTCGAGTCGGTACGATTCGATTCTTTTTGATTAGATACAATTCGATTCTTTTCGATTCGATTCGATTCTTTTCGATTCGATTCGACTCGATTTCATTCTTTTTGATTCGATTCGACTAGAATTTAATCGACTGATTCAATTTGATTCTTTTCTTTTCGGTTGGATTCTTTTCTATTCGATTTTTTTCTATTCAATTCGATTCTTTCAATTCGATTCGATTCGATTCGATTCTTTTCGTTTCAAATCGATTCGTTTCAATTCGAGTCTTTTCAATTCGATTCTTTTCGATTCGATTCGATTTGATATTTTTAATTCGATTCGATTCATTTCGATTCGATTCGATTCTTGTCAATTCGATTTGATGCTTTTCCATTTGATCTGATTTGTTTCATTTCGATTCTTTTCGATTCAATTCGATTCTTTTCGATTCCATTAAATTTGATCGATTCTTTTCGATTCGATTAGATTCTTTTCGATTTGATTCCATTCAGTTCGATTCTTTTCGATTCGATTGGATTCTTTTCGATTTGATTCAATTCTCTCGATTCGATTTGATTTGATTCTTTTCGATTCGATTCAATACGATTCTTTTCATTTCGATTCTAATCGATTCTCTTCGATTCATTTCGTTTCGATTCGTTTCGATTCTATTCGATTTTTTTCGATTCTATTCTATTCTTTTTTTCTTTCTTTTTTTTTTTTTTTAAGGAGAAGCAGGCTCCATGCACGGGGAGCCCGATGTGGGATTCGATCCCGGGTCTCCAGGATCACGCCCCGGGCCAAAGGCACGCGCCAAACAGCTGTGCCAACAAGGGATCCCCGATTCTATTCTATTCGATTCATTTTGAATCATTTCGATTTGATTCTGTTCGAGTGGTTTCTATTAGATTCTTTTCGATTTGATTCAATTCGATTCGAGTCTTTTTGATTCGAGTCTTTTCGACTCGATGCAATTCAATACGATTCTTTTAGATTCGATTCGATTCGATTGTTTTCGTTTCGATTCGACTTTTTTTGATTCGATTCTTTTCGATTCGATTGTTTTCAATTCGATTGATTCGATTCTTTTCAATTCTATGCTATTCAAAGCGATTCTTTTGTATTTGATTCGATTCGATTGTTTTCTTTTTGATTCGGTTCGATTCGATTCGTTTCTTTTCGATTCGATTCAATTCTTTTCGATTCGATTCTTTTCGATTTGATTTGATTCTTTTCGATTCTATTCTATTCTATTCTTTTCTATTCCATTCGAATCGATTCGTTTTGATTGAATTCGATTCTTTTCGATTCGATTCAATTAGATTCTTTTCGATTGGATTCAATTTGTTTCGATTCGAATCAATTTGATTCTTTTCGATTGGATTCCATTCGATTCTTTTCGATTTGATTCAATTCGTTTCTATTCATTTGGATGATTTTCGTTGAGATTAGATTCTTTTCGATTTGATTTTTTTCGGTTCGAGTCGATTCATTTCGCTTATTTTGGTTAGGATCAATTCAATTCGATTCTTTTTGATTTGATTTGATTCTATTCGATTTCTTTCGATTCTATTCTATTGTATTCTTTTCGATTCGATTCCATTCAATCCGATTCTTTTCGATTCGATTCGATTGTTTTAGATTTTATTCCATTCTTTCGATTCTATTTGATATGATTCTTTTCGATTCGATTTGATACGATACTTTTTATTTTGATTCGAATCGATTCTCTTCGGTTCGATTCGTTTTGATTCTTTTCGATTCAATTCTATTCGAATTTTTTCGATTTGATTCGATTCGATTCTTTTAGATTCTACTTGATTTGTTTCTTTTCGATTCGTTTTGATTCGATTCTTTTTGATTCATGTCGATTCGATTCGATTCTTTTGTTTCGATTCGATTCTTTTCAATTCGAATCTTTTCGTTACATGGAATTCGATTCTTTTCGATTTGATTCTTTATGATTTTTTTCAACTCGATTTAATTCGATTCTTTTTTTTTAGATAGTCACAGAGAGAGACAGAGAGGCAGAGACACATGCAGAGGGAGAAGCAGGCTCCATGCACCAGGAGCCCGATGTGGGATTCAATCCCGGGTCTCCAGGATCGCGCCCTGGGCCAAAGGCAGGCGCTAAACCGCTGCGCCACCCAGGCATCCCTCAATTCGATTCTTTTTTATTCGAAGCTATTCGATTCTTTTTGATTCGATTTGATTCTATTCGATTTTTTTCGATTTGATTCGATTAGTTCCTTTTTGATTCAATTCAATTCATTTCTTTGGATTCAATTCAATTCGATTCTTTTGGATTCGATTCTTTTGGATTCGATTCTTTTGGATTCGAATCGAGTAGATTCTTTTCATTTCGATCGGATTCATTTCAATTCGATTCTTTTCGATTCGAATGTTTTCGAATCAATTCGATACTTTTTGATTCGATTCAATTCTTTTCGTGTCGATTTGATTCTTTTCGATTCGATTCTTTTCTATTTGAATCGATTCGATTCTTTTCATTTCGATTCGATTTGATTCAATTCGATTCTTTTCGATCAATTCAATTTGATTGTTTTCGATTTGATTCGATTCAATTCTTTTCTATTCTATTCAATTCGATTAGTTTCCATTCGGTGATGCAATTGGATTCTTTTCGATTCGAGTCGATACGCTTCGATTCTTTTTGATTAGATACAATTCGATTCTTTTCGATTCGATTCGACTCGATTTCATTCTTTTTGATTCGATTCGACTAGAATTTAATCGACTGATTCAATTTGATTCTTTTCTTTTCGGTTCGATTCTTTTCTATTCGATTTTTTTCTATTCAATTCGATTCTTTCAATTCGAATCGATTCGATTCTTTTCGTTTCAAATCGATTCGTTTCAATTCGAGTCTTTTCAATTCGAATCTTTGCGATTCGATTCGATTTGATATTTTTAATTCGATTCGAGTCTTTTGAATTCGATTCGATTCTTTTCAATTCTATTCTTTTCGATTCGAGTCTTTTTGATTCGATTCATTTCGATTCGATTCGATTGTTTTCAATTCGATTTGATGCTTTTCCATTTGATCTGATTTGTTTCATTTCGATTCTTTTCGATTCAATTCGATTCTTTTCGATTCCATTAAATTTGATTCGATTCTTTTCGATTCGATTGGATTCTTTTCGATTTGATTCAATTCTTTCGATTCGATTTGATTTGATTCTTTTCGATTCGATTCAATACGATTCTTTTCATTTCGATTCTAATCGATTCTCTTCGATTCAATTCGTTTCGATTCGTTTCGATTCTATTCGAATTTTTTCGATTCTATTCTATTCGATTCATTTTGAATCATTTCGATTTGATTCTGTTCGAGTGGTTTCTATTAGATTCTTTTCGATTTGATTCAATTCGATTCGAGTCTTTTTGATTCGAGTCTTTTCGACTCGATGCAATTCAATACGATTCTTTTAGATTCGATTCGATTCGATTGTTTTCGTTTCGATTCGACTTTTTTTGATTCGATTCTTTTCGATTCGATTGTTTTCAATTCGATTGATTCGATTCTTTTCAATTCTATGCTATTCAAAGCGATTCTTTTGTATTTGATTCGATTCGATTGTTTTTGATTCGGTTCGATTCGCTTCTTTTCGATTCGATTCAATTCTTTTCGATTCGATTCTTTTCGATTCGATTTGATTCTTTTCGATTCGATTCTATTCTTTTCTATTCCATTCGAATCGATTCGTTTTGATTGAATTCGATTCTTTTCGATTCGGTTCAATTAGATTCTTTTCGATTGGATTCAATTTGTTTCGAGTCGAATCAATTTGATTCTTTTCGATTGGATTCCATTCGATTCTTTTCGATTTGATTCAATTCGATTCTTTTCGATTCTATTCATTTGGATGATTTTCGTTGAGATTAGATTCTTTTCGATTTGATTTTTTTCGGTTCGAGTCGATTCATTTCGCTTATTTTGGTTAGGATCAATTCAATTCGATTCTTTTTGATTTGATTTGATTCTATTCGATTTCTTTCGATTCTATTCTATTGTATTCTTTTCGATTCCATTCCGTTCAATTCGATTCTTTTCGATTCGATTCGATTGTTTTAGATTTGATTCCATTCTTTCGATTCTATTTGATATGATTCTTTTCGATTCGATTTGATACGATACTTTTTATTTTGATTCGAATCGATTCTCTTCGGTTCGATTCGTTTTGATTCTTTTCGATTCAATTCTATTCGAATTTTTTCGATTTGATTCGATTCGAATCTTTTAGATTCTACTTGATTTGTTTCTTTTCGATTCGTTTTGATTCGATTCTTTTTGATTCATGTCGATTCGATTCGATTCTTTTGTTTCGATTCGATTCTTTTCAATTCGAATCTTTTCGTTACATGGAATTCGATTCTTTTCGATTTGATTCTTTATGATTTTTTTCAACGCGATTCAATTCGATTCTTTTTTTTATGACAGTCACAGAGAGAGTGAGAGAGGCAGAGACACATGCAGAGGGAGAAGCAGGCTCCATGCACCGGGAGCCCGATGTGGGATTCGATCCCGGGTCTCCAGGATCGCGCCCTGGGCCAAAGGCAGGCGCTAAACCGCTGCGCCACCCAGGGATCCCTCAATTCGATTCTTTTTTATTCGAATCTATTCGATTCTTTTTGATTCGATTTGATTCTATTCGAGTTTTTTCGATTTGATTCGATCAGTTCCTTTTTGATTCAATTCAATTCATTTCTTTTGATTCAATTCAATTCGATTCTTTTGGATTCGATTCGATTCTTTTGGATTCGATTCTTTTGGATTCGAATCGAGTACATTCTTTTCATTTCGATCGGATTCATTTCAATTCGATTCTTTTCGATTCGAATGTTTTCGAATCAATTTGATACTATTTGATTCGATTCGATTCTTTTCGTGTCGATTTGATTCTTTTCGATTCGATTCTTTTCTATTTGAATCGATTCGATTCTTTTCATTTCGATTCGATTTGATTCAATTCGATTCTTTTCGATCAATTCAATTTGATTGTTTTCGATTTGATTCGATTCGATTCTTTTCTATTCTATTCAATTCGATTAGTTTCCATTCGATGATGCAATTGGATTCTTTTCGATTCGAGTCGGTACGATTCGATTCTTTTTGATTAGATACAATTCGATTCTTTTCGATTCGATTCGATTCTTTTCGATTCGATTCGACTCGATTTCATTCTTTTTGATTCGATTCGACTAGAATTTAATCGACTGATTCAATTTGATTCTTTTCTTTTCGGTTGGATTCTTTTCTATTCGATTTTTTTCTATTCAATTCGATTCTTTCAATTCGATTCGATTCGATTCGATTCTTTTCGTTTCAAATCGATTCGTTTCAATTCGAGTCTTTTCAATTCGATTCTTTTCGATTCGATTCGATTTGATATTTTTAATTCGATTCGATTCATTTCGATTCGATTCGATTCTTGTCAATTCGATTTGATGCTTTTCCATTTGATCTGATTTGTTTCATTTCGATTCTTTTCGATTCAATTCGATTCTTTTCGATTCCATTAAATTTGATCGATTCTTTTCGATTCGATTAGATTCTTTTCGATTTGATTCCATTCAGTTCGATTCTTTTCGATTCGATTGGATTCTTTTCGATTTGATTCAATTCTCTCGATTCGATTTGATTTGATTCTTTTCGATTCGATTCAATACGATTCTTTTCATTTCGATTCTAATCGATTCTCTTCGATTCATTTCGTTTCGATTCGTTTCGATTCTATTCGATTTTTTTCGATTCTATTCTATTCTTTTTTTCTTTCTTTTTTTTTTTTTTTTAAGGAGAAGCAGGCTCCATGCACGGGGAGCCCGATGTGGGATTCGATCCCGGGTCTCCAGGATCACGCCCCGGGCCAAAGGCACGCGCCAAACCGCTGTGCCAACAAGGGATCCCCGATTCTATTCTATTCGATTCATTTTGAATCATTTCGATTTGATTCTGTTCGAGTGGTTTCTATTAGATTCTTTTCGATTTGATTCAATTCGATTCGAGTCTTTTTGATTCGAGTCTTTTCGACTCGATGCAATTCAATACGATTCTTTTAGATTCGATTCGATTCGATTGTTTTCGTTTCGATTCGACTTTTTTTGATTCGATTCTTTTCGATTCGATTGTTTTCAATTCGATTGATTCGATTCTTTTCAATTCTATGCTATTCAAAGCGATTCTTTTGTATTTGATTCGATTCGATTGTTTTCTTTTTGATTCGGTTCGATTCGATTCGTTTCTTTTCGATTCGATTCAATTCTTTTCGATTCGATTCTTTTCGATTTGATTTGATTCTTTTCGATTCTATTCTATTCTATTCTTTTCTATTCCATTCGAATCAATTCGTTTTGATTGAATTCGATTCTTTTCGATTCGATTCAATTAGATTCTTTTCGATTGGATTCAATTTGTTTCGATTCGAATCAATTTGATTCTTTTCGATTGGATTCCATTCGATTCTTTTCGATTTGATTCAATTCGTTTCTATTCATTTGGATGATTTTCGTTGAGATTAGATTCTTTTCGATTTGATTTTTTTCGGTTCGAGTCGATTCATTTCGCTTATTTTGGTTAGGATCAATTCAATTCGATTCTTTTTGATTTGATTTGATTCTATTCGATTTCTTTCGATTCTATTCTATTGTATTCTTTTCGATTCGATTCCATTCAATCCGATTCTTTTCGATTCGATTCGATTGTTTTAGATTTTATTCCATTCTTTCGATTCTATTTGATATGATTCTTTTCGATTCGATTTGATACGATACTTTTTATTTTGATTCGAATCGATTCTCTTCGGTTCGATTCGTTTTGATTCTTTTCGATTCAATTCTATTCGAATTTTTTCGATTTGATTCGATTCGATTCTTTTAGATTCTACTTGATTTGTTTCTTTTCGATTCGTTTTGATTCGATTCTTTTTGATTCATGTCGATTCGATTCGATTCTTTTGTTTCGATTCGATTCTTTTCAATTCGAATCTTTTCGTTACATGGAATTCGATTCTTTTCGATTTGATTCTTTATGATTTTTTTCAACTCGATTTAATTCGATTCTTTTTTTTTAGATAGTCACAGAGAGAGACAGAGAGGCAGAGACACATGCAGAGGGAGAAGCAGGCTCCATGCACCAGGAGCCCGATGTGGGATTCGATCCCGGGTCTCCAGGATCGCGCCCTGGGCCAAAGGCAGGCGCTAAACCGCTGCGCCACCCAGGCATCCCTCAATTCGATTCTTTTTTATTCGAAGCTATTCGATTCTTTTTGATTCGATTTGATTCTATTCGATTTTTTTCGATTTGATTCGATTAGTTCCTTTTTGATTCAATTCAATTCATTTCTTTGGATTCAATTCAATTCGATTCTTTTGGATTCGATTCTTTTGGATTCGATTCTTTTGGATTCGAATCGAGTAGATTCTTTTCATTTCGATCGGATTCATTTCAATTCGATTCTTTTCGATTCGAATGTTTTCGAATCAATTCGATACTTTTTGATTCGATTCAATTCTTTTCGTGTCGATTTGATTCTTTTCGATTCGATTCTTTTCTATTTGAATCGATTCGATTCTTTTCATTTCGATTCGATTTGATTCAATTCGATTCTTTTCGATCAATTCAATTTGATTGTTTTCGATTTGATTCGATTCAATTCTTTTCTATTCTATTCAATTCGATTAGTTTCCATTCGGTGATGCAATTGGATTCTTTTCGATTCGAGTCGATACGCTTCGATTCTTTTTGATTAGATACAATTCGATTCTTTTCGATTCGATTCGACTCGATTTCATTCTTTTTGATTCGATTCGACTAGAATTTAATCGACTGATTCAATTTGATTCTTTTCTTTTCGGTTCGATTCTTTTCTATTCGATTTTTTTCTATTCAATTCGATTCTTTCAATTCGAATCGATTCGATTCTTTTCGTTTCAAATCGATTCGTTTCAATTCGAGTCTTTTCAATTCGAATCTTTGCGATTCGATTCGATTTGATATTTTTAATTCGATTCGAGTCTTTTGAATTCGATTCGATTCTTTTCAATTCTATTCTTTTCGATTCGAGTCTTTTTGATTCGATTCATTTCGATTCGATTCGATTGTTTTCAATTCGATTTGATGCTTTTCCATTTGATCTGATTTGTTTCATTTCGATTCTTTTCGATTCAATTCGATTCTTTTCGATTCCATTAAATTTGATTCGATTCTTTTCGATTCGATTGGATTCTTTTCGATTTGATTCAATTCTTTCGATTCGATTTGATTTGATTCTTTTCGATTCGATTCAATACGATTCTTTTCATTTCGATTCTAATCGATTCTCTTCGATTCAATTCGTTTCGATTCGTTTCGATTCTATTCGAATTTTTTCGATTCTATTCTATTCGATTCATTTTGAATCATTTCGATTTGATTCTGTTCGAGTGGTTTCTATTAGATTCTTTTCGATTTGATTCAATTCGATTCGAGTCTTTTTGATTCGAGTCTTTTCGACTCGATGCAATTCAATACGATTCTTTTAGATTCGATTCGATTCGATTGTTTTCGTTTCGATTCGACTTTTTTTGATTCGATTCTTTTCGATTCGATTGTTTTCAATTCGATTGATTCGATTCTTTTCAATTCTATGCTATTCAAAGCGATTCTTTTGTATTTGATTCGATTCGATTGTTTTTGATTCGGTTCGATTCGCTTCTTTTCGATTCGATTCAATTCTTTTCGATTCGATTCTTTTCGATTCGATTTGATTCTTTTCGATTCGATTCTATTCTTTTCTATTCCATTCGAATCGATTCGTTTTGATTGAATTCGATTCTTTTCGATTCGGTTCAATTAGATTCTTTTCGATTGGATTCAATTTGTTTCGAGTCGAATCAATTTGATTCTTTTCGATTGGATTCCATTCGATTCTTTTCGATTTGATTCAATTCGATTCTTTTCGATTCTATTCATTTGGATGATTTTCGTTGAGATTAGATTCTTTTCGATTTGATTCTTTTCGGTTCGAGTCGATTCATTTCGCTTATTTTGGTTAGGATCAATTCAATTCGATTCTTTTTGATTTGATTTGATTCTATTCGATTTCTTTCGATTCTATTCTATTGTATTCTTTTCGATTCCATTCCGTTCAATTCGATTCTTTTCGATTCGATTCGATTGTTTTAGATTTGATTCCATTCTTTCGATTCTATTTGATATGATTCTTTTCGATTCGATTTGATACGATACTTTTTATTTTGATTCGAATCGATTCTCTTCGGTTCGATTCGTTTTGATTCTTTTCGATTCAATTCTATTCGAATTTTTTCAATTTGATTCGATTCGAATCTTTTAGATTCTACTTGATTTGTTTCTTTTCGATTCGTTTTGATTCGATTCTTTTTGATTCATGTCGATTCGATTCGATTCTTTTGTTTCGATTCGAATCTTTTCAATTCGAATCTTTTCGTTACATGGAATTCGATTCTTTTCGATTTGATTCTTTATGATTTTTTTCAACGCGATTCAATTCGATTCTTTTTTTTATGACAGTCACAGAGAGAGTGAGAGAGGCAGAGACACATGCAGAGGGAGAAGCAGGCTCCATGCACCGGGAGCCCGATGTGGGATTCGATCCCGGGTCTCCAGGATCGCGCCCTGGGCCAAAGGCAGGCGCTAAACCGCTGCGCCACCCAGGGATCCCTCAATTCGATTCTTTTTTATTCGAATCTATTCGATTCTTTTTGATTCGATTTGATTCTATTCGAGTTTTTTCGATTTGATTCGATCAGTTCCTTTTTGATTCAATTCAATTCATTTCTTTTGATTCAATTCAATTCGATTCTTTTGGATTCGATTCGATTCTTTTGGATTCGATTCTTTTGGATTCGAATCGAGTAGATTCTTTTCATTTCGATCGGATTCATTTCAATTCGATTCTTTTCGATTCGAATGTTTTCGAATCAATTCGATACTATTTGATTCGATTCGATTCTTTTCGTGTCGATTTGATTCTTTTCGATTCGATTCTTTTCTATTTGAATCGATTCGATTCTTTTCATTTCGATTCGATTTGATTCAATTCGATTCTTTTCGATCAATTCAATTTGATTGTTTTCGATTTGATTCGATTCGATTCTTTTCTATTCTATTCAATTCGATTAGTTTCCATTCGATGATGCAATTGGATTCTTTTCGATTCGAGTCGGTACGATTCGATTCTTTTTGATTAGATACAATTCGATTCTTTTCGATTCGATTCGATTCTTTTCGATTCGATTCGACTCGATTTCATTCTTTTTGATTCGATTCGACTAGAATTTAATCGACTGATTCAATTTGATTCTTTTCTTTTCGGTTGGATTCTTTTCTATTCGATTTTTTTCTATTCAATTCGATTCTTTCAATTCGATTCGATTCGATTCGATTCTTTTCGTTTCAAATCGATTCGTTTCAATTCGAGTCTTTTCAATTCGATTCTTTTCGATTCGATTCGATTTGATATTTTTAATTCGATTCGATTCATTTCGATTCGATTCGATTCTTGTCAATTCGATTTGATGCTTTTCCATTTGATCTGATTTGTTTCATTTCGATTCTTTTCGATTCAATTCGATTCTTTTCGATTCCATTAAATTTGATCGATTCTTTTCGATTCGATTAGATTCTTTTCGATTTGATTCCATTCAGTTCGATTCTTTTCGATTCGATTGGATTCTTTTCGATTTGATTCAATTCTCTCGATTCGATTTGATTTGATTCTTTTCGATTCGATTCAATACGATTCTTTTCATTTCGATTCTAATCGATTCTCTTCGATTCATTTCGTTTCGATTCGTTTCGATTCTATTCGATTTTTTTCGATTCTATTCTATTCTTTTTTTCTTTCTTTTTTTTTTTTTTTTAAGGAGAAGCAGGCTCCATGCACGGGGAGCCCGATGTGGGATTCGATCCCGGGTCTCCAGGATCACGCCCCGGGCCAAAGGCACGCGCCAAACAGCTGTGCCAACAAGGGATCCCCGATTCTATTCTATTCGATTCATTTTGAATCATTTCGATTTGATTCTGTTCGAGTGGTTTCTATTAGATTCTTTTCGATTTGATTCAATTCGATTCGAGTCTTTTTGATTCGAGTCTTTTCGACTCGATGCAATTCAATACGATTCTTTTAGATTCGATTCGATTCGATTGTTTTCGTTTCGATTCGACTTTTTTTGATTCGATTCTTTTCGATTCGATTGTTTTCAATTCGATTGATTCGATTCTTTTCAATTCTATGCTATTCAAAGCGATTCTTTTGTATTTGATTCGATTCGATTGTTTTCTTTTTGATTCGGTTCGATTCGATTCGTTTCTTTTCGATTCGATTCAATTCTTTTCGATTCGATTCTTTTCGATTTGATTTGATTCTTTTCGATTCTATTCTATTCTATTCTTTTCTATTCCATTCGAATCGATTCGTTTTGATTGAATTCGATTCTTTTCGATTCGATTCAATTAGATTCTTTTCGATTGGATTCAATTTGTTTCGATTCGAATCAATTTGATTCTTTTCGATTGGATTCCATTCGATTCTTTTCGATTTGATTCAATTCGTTTCTATTCATTTGGATGATTTTCGTTGAGATTAGATTCTTTTCGATTTGATTTTTTTCGGTTCGAGTCGATTCATTTCGCTTATTTTGGTTAGGATCAATTCAATTCGATTCTTTTTGATTTGATTTGATTCTATTCGATTTCTTTCGATTCTATTCTATTGTATTCTTTTCGATTCGATTCCATTCAATCCGATTCTTTTCGATTCGATTCGATTGTTTTAGATTTTATTCCATTCTTTCGATTCTATTTGATATGATTCTTTTCGATTCGATTTGATACGATACTTTTTATTTTGATTCGAATCGATTCTCTTCGGTTCGATTCGTTTTGATTCTTTTCGATTCAATTCTATTCGAATTTTTTCGATTTGATTCGATTCGATTCTTTTAGATTCTACTTGATTTGTTTCTTTTCGATTCGTTTTGATTCGATTCTTTTTGATTCATGTCGATTCGATTCGATTCTTTTGTTTCGATTCGATTCTTTTCAATTCGAATCTTTTCGTTACATGGAATTCGATTCTTTTCGATTTGATTCTTTATGATTTTTTTCAACTCGATTTAATTCGATTCTTTTTTTTTAGATAGTCACAGAGAGAGACAGAGAGGCAGAGACACATGCAGAGGGAGAAGCAGGCTCCATGCACCAGGAGCCCGATGTGGGATTCGATCCCGGGTCTCCAGGATCGCGCCCTGGGCCAAAGGCAGGCGCTAAACCGCTGCGCCACCCAGGGATCCCTCAATTCGATTCTTTTTTATTCGAAGCTATTCGATTCTTTTTGATTCGATTTGATTCTATTCGATTTTTTTCGATTTGATTCGATTAGTTCCTTTTTGATTCAATTCAATTCATTTCTTTTGATTCAATTCAATTCGATTCTTTTGGATTCGATTCTTTTGGATTCGATTCTTTTGGATTCGAATCGAGTAGATTCTTTTCATTTCGATCGGATTCATTTCAATTCGATTCTTTTCGATTCGAATGTTTTCGAATCAATTCGATACTTTTTGATTCGATTCAATTCTTTTCGTGTCGATTTGATTCTTTTCGATTCGATTCTTTTCTATTTGAATCGATTCGATTCTTTTCATTTCGATTCGATTTGATTCAATTCGATTCTTTTCGATCAATTCAATTTGATTGTTTTCGATTTGATTCGATTCAATTCTTTTCTATTCTATTCAATTCGATTAGTTTCCATTCGGTGATGCAATTGGATTCTTTTCGATTCGAGTCGATACGCTTCGATTCTTTTTGATTAGATACAATTCGATTCTTTTCGATTCGATTCGACTCGATTTCATTCTTTTTGATTCGATTCGACTAGAATTTAATCGACTGATTCAATTTGATTCTTTTCTTTTCGGTTCGATTCTTTTCTATTCGATTTTTTTCTATTCAATTCGATTCTTTCAATTCGAATCGATTCGATTCTTTTCGTTTCAAATCGATTCGTTTCAATTCGAGTCTTTTCAATTCGAATCTTTGCGATTCGATTCGATTTGATATTTTTAATTCGATTCGAGTCTTTTGAATTCGATTCGATTCTTTTCAATTCTATTCTTTTCGATTCGAGTCTTTTTGATTCGATTCATTTCGATTCGATTCGATTGTTTTCAATTCGATTTGATGCTTTTCCATTTGATCTGATTTGTTTCATTTCGATTCTTTTCGATTCAATTCGATTCTTTTCGATTCCATTAAATTTGATTCGATTCTTTTCGATTCGATTGGATTCTTTTCGATTTGATTCAATTCTTTCGATTCGATTTGATTTGATTCTTTTCGATTCGATTCAATACGATTCTTTTCATTTCGATTCTAATCGATTCTCTTCGATTCAATTCGTTTCGATTCGTTTCGATTCTATTCGAATTTTTTCGATTCTATTCTATTCGATTCATTTTGAATCATTTCGATTTGATTCTGTTCGAGTGGTTTCTATTAGATTCTTTTCGATTTGATTCAATTCGATTCGAGTCTTTTTGATTCGAGTCTTTTCGACTCGATGCAATTCAATACGATTCTTTTAGATTCGATTCGATTCGATTGTTTTCGTTTCGATTCGACTTTTTTTGATTCGATTCTTTTCGATTCGATTGTTTTCAATTCGATTGATTCGATTCTTTTCAATTCTATGCTATTCAAAGCGATTCTTTTGTATTTGATTCGATTCGATTGTTTTTGATTCGGTTCGATTCGCTTCTTTTCGATTCGATTCAATTCTTTTCGATTCGATTCTTTTCGATTCGATTTGATTCTTTTCGATTCGATTCTATTCTTTTCTATTCCATTCGAATCGATTCGTTTTGATTGAATTCGATTCTTTTCGATTCGGTTCAATTAGATTCTTTTCGATTGGATTCAATTTGTTTCGAGTCGAATCAATTTGATTCTTTTCGATTGGATTCCATTCGATTCTTTTCGATTTGATTCAATTCGATTCTTTTCGATTCTATTCATTTGGATGATTTTCGTTGAGATTAGATTCTTTTCGATTTGATTCTTTTCGGTTCGAGTCGATTCATTTCGCTTATTTTGGTTAGGATCAATTCAATTCGATTCTTTTTGATTTGATTTGATTCTATTCGATTTCTTTCGATTCTATTCTATTGTATTCTTTTCGATTCCATTCCGTTCAATTCGATTCTTTTCGATTCGATTCGATTGTTTTAGATTTGATTCCATTCTTTCGATTCTATTTGATATGATTCTTTTCGATTCGATTTGATACGATACTTTTTATTTTGATTCGAATCGATTCTCTTCGGTTCGATTCGTTTTGATTCTTTTCGATTCAATTCTATTCGAATTTTTTCAATTTGATTCGATTCGAATCTTTTAGATTCTACTTGATTTGTTTCTTTTCGATTCGTTTTGATTCGATTCTTTTTGATTCATGTCGATTCGATTCGATTCTTTTGTTTCGATTCGAATCTTTTCAATTCGAATCTTTTCGTTACATGGAATTCGATTCTTTTCGATTTGATTCTTTATGATTTTTTTCAACGCGATTCAATTCGATTCTTTTTTTTATGACAGTCACAGAGAGAGTGAGAGAGGCAGAGACACATGCAGAGGGAGAAGCAGGCTCCATGCACCGGGAGCCCGATGTGGGATTCGATCCCGGGTCTCCAGGATCGCGCCCTGGGCCAAAGGCAGGCGCTAAACCGCTGCGCCACCCAGGGATCCCTCAATTCGATTCTTTTTTATTCGAATCTATTCGATTCTTTTTGATTCGATTTGATTCTATTCGAGTTTTTTCGATTTGATTCGATCAGTTCCTTTTTGATTCAATTCAATTCATTTCTTTTGATTCAATTCAATTCGATTCTTTTGGATTCGATTCGATTCTTTTGGATTCGATTCTTTTGGATTCGAATCGAGTACATTCTTTTCATTTCGATCGGATTCATTTCAATTCGATTCTTTTCGATTCGAATGTTTTCGAATCAATTCGATACTATTTGATTCGATTCGATTCTTTTCGTGTCGATTTGATTCTTTTCGATTCGATTCTTTTCTATTTGAATCGATTCGATTCTTTTCATTTCGATTCGATTTGATTCAATTCGATTCTTTTCGATCAATTCAATTTGATTGTTTTCGATTTGATTCGATTCGATTCTTTTCTATTCTATTCAATTCGATTAGTTTCCATTCGATGATGCAATTGGATTCTTTTCGATTCGAGTCGGTACGATTCGATTCTTTTTGATTAGATACAATTCGATTCTTTTCGATTCGATTCGATTCTTTTCGATTCGATTCGACTCGATTTCATTCTTTTTGATTCGATTCGACTAGAATTTAATCGACTGATTCAATTTGATTCTTTTCTTTTCGGTTGGATTCTTTTCTATTCGATTTTTTTCTATTCAATTCGATTCTTTCAATTCGATTCGATTCGATTCGATTCTTTTCGTTTCAAATCGATTCGTTTCAATTCGAGTCTTTTCAATTCGATTCTTTTCGATTCGATTCGATTTGATATTTTTAATTCGATTCGATTCATTTCGATTCGATTCGATTCTTGTCAATTCGATTTGATGCTTTTCCATTTGATCTGATTTGTTTCATTTCGATTCTTTTCGATTCAATTCGATTCTTTTCGATTCCATTAAATTTGATCGATTCTTTTCGATTCGATTAGATTCTTTTCGATTTGATTCCATTCAGTTCGATTCTTTTCGATTCGATTGGATTCTTTTCGATTTGATTCAATTCTCTCGATTCGATTTGATTTGATTCTTTTCGATTCGATTCAATACGATTCTTTTCATTTCGATTCTAATCGATTCTCTTCGATTCATTTCGTTTCGATTCGTTTCGATTCTATTCGATTTTTTTCGATTCTATTCTATTCTTTTTTTCTTTCTTTTTTTTTTTTTTTAAGGAGAAGCAGGCTCCATGCACGGGGAGCCCGATGTGGGATTCGATCCCGGGTCTCCAGGATCACGCCCCGGGCCAAAGGCACGCGCCAAACCGCTGTGCCAACAAGGGATCTCCGATTCTATTCTATTCGATTCATTTTGAATCATTTCGATTTGATTCTGTTCGAGTGGTTTCTATTAGATTCTTTTCGATTTGATTCAATTCGATTCGAGTCTTTTTGATTCGAGTCTTTTCGACTCGATGCAATTCAATACGATTCTTTTAGATTCGATTCGATTCGATTGTTTTCGTTTCGATTCGACTTTTTTTGATTCGATTCTTTTCGATTCGATTGTTTTCAATTCGATTGATTCGATTCTTTTCAATTCTATGCTATTCAAAGCGATTCTTTTGTATTTGATTCGATTCGATTGTTTTCTTTTTGATTCGGTTCGATTCGATTCGTTTCTTTTCGATTCGATTCAATTCTTTTCGATTCGATTCTTTTCGATTTGATTTGATTCTTTTCGATTCTATTCTATTCTATTCTTTTCTATTCCATTCGAATCGATTCGTTTTGATTGAATTCGATTCTTTTCGATTCGATTCAATTAGATTCTTTTCGATTGGATTCAATTTGTTTCGATTCGAATCAATTTGATTCTTTTCGATTGGATTCCATTCGATTCTTTTCGATTTGATTCAATTCGTTTCTATTCATTTGGATGATTTTCGTTGAGATTAGATTCTTTTCGATTTGATTTTTTTCGGTTCGAGTCGATTCATTTCGCTTATTTTGGTTAGGATCAATTCAATTCGATTCTTTTTGATTTGATTTGATTCTATTCGATTTCTTTCGATTCTATTCTATTGTATTCTTTTCGATTCGATTCCATTCAATCCGATTCTTTTCGATTCGATTCGATTGTTTTAGATTTTATTCCATTCTTTCGATTCTATTTGATATGATTCTTTTCGATTCGATTTGATACGATACTTTTTATTTTGATTCGAATCGATTCTCTTCGGTTCGATTCGTTTTGATTCTTTTCGATTCAATTCTATTCGAATTTTTTCGATTTGATTCGATTCGATTCTTTTAGATTCTACTTGATTTGTTTCTTTTCGATTCGTTTTGATTCGATTCTTTTTGATTCATGTCGATTCGATTCGATTCTTTTGTTTCGATTCGATTCTTTTCAATTCGAATCTTTTCGTTACATGGAATTCGATTCTTTTCGATTTGATTCTTTATGATTTTTTTCAACTCGATTTAATTCGATTCTTTTTTTTTAGATAGTCACAGAGAGAGACAGAGAGGCAGAGACACATGCAGAGGGAGAAGCAGGCTCCATGCACCAGGAGCCCGATGTGGGATTCGATCCCGGGTCTCCAGGATCGCGCCCTGGGCCAAAGGCAGGCGCTAAACCGCTGCGCCACCCAGGCATCCCTCAATTCGATTCTTTTTTATTCGAAGCTATTCGATTCTTTTTGATTCGATTTGATTCTATTCGATTTTTTTCGATTTGATTCGATTAGTTCCTTTTTGATTCAATTCAATTCATTTCTTTTGATTCAATTCAATTCGATTCTTTTGGATTCGATTCTTTTGGATTCGATTCTTTTGGATTCGAATCGAGTAGATTCTTTTCATTTCGATCGGATTCATTTCAATTCGATTCTTTTCGATTCGAATGTTTTCGAATCAATTCGATACTTTTTGATTCGATTCAATTCTTTTCGTGTCGATTTGATTCTTTTCGATTCGATTCTTTTCTATTTGAATCGATTCGATTCTTTTCATTTCGATTCGATTTGATTCAATTCGATTCTTTTCGATCAATTCAATTTGATTGTTTTCGATTTGATTCGATTCAATTCTTTTCTATTCTATTCAATTCGATTAGTTTCCATTCGGTGATGCAATTGGATTCTTTTCGATTCGAGTCGATACGCTTCGATTCTTTTTGATTAGATACAATTCGATTCTTTTCGATTCGATTCGACTCGATTTCATTCTTTTTGATTCGATTCGACTAGAATTTAATCGACTGATTCAATTTGATTCTTTTCTTTTCGGTTCGATTCTTTTCTATTCGATTTTTTTCTATTCAATTCGATTCTTTCAATTCGAATCGATTCGATTCTTTTCGTTTCAAATCGATTCGTTTCAATTCGAGTCTTTTCAATTCGAATCTTTGCGATTCGATTCGATTTGATATTTTTAATTCGATTCGAGTCTTTTGAATTCGATTCGATTCTTTTCAATTCTATTCTTTTCGATTCGAGTCTTTTTGATTCGATTCATTTCGATTCGATTCGATTGTTTTCAATTCGATTTGATGCTTTTCCATTTGATCTGATTTGTTTCATTTCGATTCTTTTCGATTCAATTCGATTCTTTTCGATTCCATTAAATTTGATTCGATTCTTTTCGATTCGATTGGATTCTTTTCGATTTGATTCAATTCTTTCGATTCGATTTGATTTGATTCTTTTCGATTCGATTCAATACGATTCTTTTCATTTCGATTCTAATCGATTCTCTTCGATTCAATTCGTTTCGATTCGTTTCGATTCTATTCGAATTTTTTCGATTCTATTCTATTCGATTCATTTTGAATCATTTCGATTTGATTCTGTTCGAGTGGTTTCTATTAGATTCTTTTCGATTTGATTCAATTCGATTCGAGTCTTTTTGATTCGAGTCTTTTCGACTCGATGCAATTCAATACGATTCTTTTAGATTCGATTCGATTCGATTGTTTTCGTTTCGATTCGACTTTTTTTGATTCGATTCTTTTCGATTCGATTGTTTTCAATTCGATTGATTCGATTCTTTTCAATTCTATGCTATTCAAAGCGATTCTTTTGTATTTGATTCGATTCGATTGTTTTTGATTCGGTTCGATTCGCTTCTTTTCGATTCGATTCAATTCTTTTCGATTCGATTCTTTTCGATTCGATTTGATTCTTTTCGATTCGATTCTATTCTTTTCTATTCCATTCGAATCGATTCGTTTTGATTGAATTCGATTCTTTTCGATTCGATTCAATTAGATTCTTTTCGATTGGATTCAATTTGTTTCGATTCGAATCAATTTGATTCTTTTCGATTGGATTCCATTCGATTCTTTTCGATTTGATTCAATTCGATTCTTTTCGTTTCTATTCATTTGGATGATTTTCGTTGAGATTAGATTCTTTTCGATTTGATTCTTTTCGGTTCGAGTCGATTCATTTCGCTTATTTTGGTTAGGATCAATTCAATTCGATTCTTTTTGATTTGATTTGATTCTATTCGATTTCTTTCGATTCTATTCTATTGTATTCTTTTCGATTCCATTCCGTTCAATTCGATTCTTTTCGATTCGATTCGATTGTTTTAGATTTGATTCCATTCTTTCGATTCTATTTGATATGATTCTTTTCGATTCGATTTGATACGATACTTTTTATTTTGATTCGAATCGATTCTCTTCGGTTCGATTCGTTTTGATTCTTTTCGATTCAATTCTATTCGAATTTTTTCGATTTGATTCGATTCGAATCTTTTAGATTCTACTTGATTTGTTTCTTTTCGATTCGTTTTGATTCGATTCTTTTTGATTCATGTCGATTCGATTCGATTCTTTTGTTTCGATTCGATTCTTTTCAATTCGAATCTTTTCGTTACATGGAATTCGATTCTTTTCGATTTGATTCTTTATGATTTTTTTCAACGCGATTCAATTCGATTCTTTTTTTTATGACAGTCACAGAGAGAGTGAGAGAGGCAGAGACACATGCAGAGGGAGAAGCAGGCTCCATGCACCGGGAGCCCGATGTGGGATTCGATCCCGGGTCTCCAGGATCGCGCCCTGGGCCAAAGGCAGGCGCTAAACCGCTGCGCCACCCAGGGATCCCTCAATTCGATTCTTTTTTATTCGAATCTATTCGATTCTTTTTGATTCGATTTGATTCTATTCGAGTTTTTTCGATTTGATTCGATCAGTTCCTTTTTGATTCAATTCAATTCATTTCTTTTGATTCAATTCAATTCGATTCTTTTGGATTCGATTCGATTCTTTTGGATTCGATTCTTTTGGATTCGAATCGAGTACATTCTTTTCATTTCGATCGGATTCATTTCAATTCGATTCTTTTCGATTCGAATGTTTTCGAATCAATTTGATACTATTTGATTCGATTCGATTCTTTTCGTGTCGATTTGATTCTTTTCGATTCGATTCTTTTCTATTTGAATCGATTCGATTCTTTTCATTTCGATTCGATTTGATTCAATTCGATTCTTTTCGATCAATTCAATTTGATTGTTTTCGATTTGATTCGATTCGATTCTTTTCTATTCTATTCAATTCGATTAGTTTCCATTCGATGATGCAATTGGATTCTTTTCGATTCGAGTCGGTACGATTCGATTCTTTTTGATTAGATACAATTCGATTCTTTTCGATTCGATTCGATTCTTTTCGATTCGATTCGACTCGATTTCATTCTTTTTGATTCGATTCGACTAGAATTTAATCGACTGATTCAATTTGATTCTTTTCTTTTCGGTTGGATTCTTTTCTATTCGATTTTTTTCTATTCAATTCGATTCTTTCAATTCGATTCGATTCGATTCGATTCTTTTCGTTTCAAATCGATTCGTTTCAATTCGAGTCTTTTCAATTCGATTCTTTTCGATTCGATTCGATTTGATATTTTTAATTCGATTCGATTCATTTCGATTCGATTCGATTCTTGTCAATTCGATTTGATGCTTTTCCATTTGATCTGATTTGTTTCATTTCGATTCTTTTCGATTCAATTCGATTCTTTTCGATTCCATTAAATTTGATCGATTCTTTTCGATTCGATTAGATTCTTTTCGATTTGATTCCATTCAGTTCGATTCTTTTCGATTCGATTGGATTCTTTTCGATTTGATTCAATTCTCTCGATTCGATTTGATTTGATTCTTTTCGATTCGATTCAATACGATTCTTTTCATTTCGATTCTAATCGATTCTCTTCGATTCATTTCGTTTCGATTCGTTTCGATTCTATTCGATTTTTTTCGATTCTATTCTATTCTTTTTTTCTTTCTTTTTTTTTTTTTTTAAGGAGAAGCAGGCTCCATGCACGGGGAGCCCGATGTGGGATTCGATCCCGGGTCTCCAGGATCACGCCCCGGGCCAAAGGCACGCGCCAAACCGCTGTGCCAACAAGGGATCCCCGATTCTATTCTATTCGATTCATTTTGAATCATTTCGATTTGATTCTGTTCGAGTGGTTTCTATTAGATTCTTTTCGATTTGATTCAATTCGATTCGAGTCTTTTTGATTCGAGTCTTTTCGACTCGATGCAATTCAATACGATTCTTTTAGATTCGATTCGATTCGATTGTTTTCGTTTCGATTCGACTTTTTTTGATTCGATTCTTTTCGATTCGATTGTTTTCAATTCGATTGATTCGATTCTTTTCAATTCTATGTTATTCAAAGCGATTCTTTTGTATTTGATTCGATTCGATTGTTTTCTTTTTGATTCGGTTCGATTCGATTCGTTTCTTTTCGATTCGATTCAATTCTTTTCGATTCGATTCTTTTCGATTTGATTTGATTCTTTTCGATTCTATTCTATTCTATTCTTTTCTATTCCATTCGAATCGATTCGTTTTGATTGAATTCGATTCTTTTCGATTCGATTCAATTAGATTCTTTTCGATTGGATTCAATTTGTTTCGATTCGAATCAATTTGATTCTTTTCGATTGGATTCCATTCGATTCTTTTCGATTTGATTCAATTCGTTTCTATTCATTTGGATGATTTTCGTTGAGATTAGATTCTTTTCGATTTGATTTTTTTCGGTTCGAGTCGATTCATTTCGCTTATTTTGGTTAGGATCAATTCAATTCGATTCTTTTTGATTTGATTTGATTCTATTCGATTTCTTTCGATTCTATTCTATTGTATTCTTTTCGATTCGATTCCATTCAATCCGATTCTTTTCGATTCGATTCGATTGTTTTAGATTTGATTCCATTCTTTCGATTCTATTTGATATGATTCTTTTCGATTCGATTTGATACGATACTTTTTATTTTGATTCGAATCGATTCTCTTCGGTTCGATTCGTTTTGATTCTTTTCGATTCAATTCTATTCGAATTTTTTCGATTTGATTCGATTCGATTCTTTTAGATTCTACTTGATTTGTTTCTTTTCGATTCGTTTTGATTCGATTCTTTTTGATTCATGTCGATTCGATTCGATTCTTTTGTTTCGATTCGATTCTTTTCAATTCGAATCTTTTCGTTACATGGAATTCGATTCTTTTCGATTTGATTCTTTATGATTTTTTTCAACTCGATTTAATTCGATTCTTTTTTTTTAGATAGTCACAGAGAGAGACAGAGAGGCAGAGACACATGCAGAGGGAGAAGCAGGCTCCATGCACCAGGAGCCCGATGTGGGATTCGATCCCGGGTCTCCAGGATCGCGCCCTGGGCCAAAGGCAGGCGCTAAACCGCTGCGCCACCCAGGCATCCCTCAATTCGATTCTTTTTTATTCGAAGCTATTCGATTCTTTTTGATTCGATTTGATTCTATTCGATTTTTTTCGATTTGATTCGATTAGTTCCTTTTTGATTCAATTCAATTCATTTCTTTGGATTCAATTCAATTCGATTCTTTTGGATTCGATTCTTTTGGATTCGATTCTTTTGGATTCGAATCGAGTAGATTCTTTTCATTTCGATCGGATTCATTTCAATTCGATTCTTTTCGATTCGAATGTTTTCGAATCAATTCGATACTTTTTGATTCGATTCAATTCTTTTCGTGTCGATTTGATTCTTTTCGATTCGATTCTTTTCTATTTGAATCGATTCGATTCTTTTCATTTCGATTCGATTTGATTCAATTCGATTCTTTTCGATCAATTCAATTTGATTGTTTTCGATTTGATTCGATTCAATTCTTTTCTATTCTATTCAATTCGATTAGTTTCCATTCGGTGATGCAATTGGATTCTTTTCGATTCGAGTCGATACGCTTCGATTCTTTTTGATTAGATACAATTCGATTCTTTTCGATTCGATTCGACTCGATTTCATTCTTTTTGATTCGATTCGACTAGAATTTAATCGACTGATTCAATTTGATTCTTTTCTTTTCGGTTCGATTCTTTTCTATTCGATTTTTTTCTATTCAATTCGATTCTTTCAATTCGAATCGATTCGATTCTTTTCGTTTCAAATCGATTCGTTTCAATTCGAGTCTTTTCAATTCGAATCTTTGCGATTCGATTCGATTTGATATTTTTAATTCGATTCGAGTCTTTTGAATTCGATTCGATTCTTTTCAATTCTATTCTTTTCGATTCGAGTCTTTTTGATTCGATTCATTTCGATTCGATTCGATTGTTTTCAATTCGATTTGATGCTTTTCCATTTGATCTGATTTGTTTCATTTCGATTCTTTTCGATTCAATTCGATTCTTTTCGATTCCATTAAATTTGATTCGATTCTTTTCGATTCGATTGGATTCTTTTCGATTTGATTCAATTCTTTCGATTCGATTTGATTTGATTCTTTTCGATTCGATTCAATACGATTCTTTTCATTTCGATTCTAATCGATTCTCTTCGATTCAATTCGTTTCGATTCGTTTCGATTCTATTCGAATTTTTTCGATTCTATTCTATTCGATTCATTTTGAATCATTTCGATTTGATTCTGTTCGAGTGGTTTCTATTAGATTCTTTTCGATTTGATTCAATTCGATTCGAGTCTTTTTGATTCGAGTCTTTTCGACTCGATGCAATTCAATACGATTCTTTTAGATTCGATTCGATTCGATTGTTTTCGTTTCGATTCGACTTTTTTTGATTCGATTCTTTTCGATTCGATTGTTTTCAATTCGATTGATTCGATTCTTTTCAATTCTATGCTATTCAAAGCGATTCTTTTGTATTTGATTCGATTCGATTGTTTTTGATTCGGTTCGATTCGCTTCTTTTCGATTCGATTCAATTCTTTTCGATTCGATTCTTTTCGATTCGATTTGATTCTTTTCGATTCGATTCTATTCTTTTCTATTCCATTCGAATCGATTCGTTTTGATTGAATTCGATTCTTTTCGATTCGATTCAATTAGATTCTTTTCGATTGGATTCAATTTGTTTCGATTCGAATCAATTTGATTCTTTTCGATTGGATTCCATTCGATTCTTTTCGATTTGATTCAATTCGATTCTTTTCGATTCTATTCATTTGGATGATTTTCGTTGAGATTAGATTCTTTTCGATTTGATTCTTTTCGGTTCGAGTCGATTCATTTCGCTTATTTTGGTTAGGATCAATTCAATTCGATTCTTTTTGATTTGATTTGATTCTATTCGATTTCTTTCGATTCTATTCTATTGTATTCTTTTCGATTCCATTCCGTTCAATTCGATTCTTTTCGATTCGATTCGATTGTTTTAGATTTTATTCCATTCTTTCGATTCTATTTGATATGATTCTTTTCGATTCGATTTGATACGATACTTTTTATTTTGATTCGAATCGATTCTCTTCGGTTCGATTCGTTTTGATTCTTTTCGATTCAATTCTATTCGAATTTTTTCGATTTGATTCGATTCGAATCTTTTAGATTCTACTTGATTTGTTTCTTTTCGATTCGTTTTGATTCGATTCTTTTTGATTCATGTCGATTCGATTCGATTCTTTTGTTTCGATTCGATTCTTTTCAATTCGAATCTTTTCGTTACATGGAATTCGATTCTTTTCGATTTGATTCTTTATGATTTTTTTCAACGCGATTCAATTCGATTCTTTTTTTTATGACAGTCACAGAGAGAGTGAGAGAGGCAGAGACACATGCAGAGGGAGAAGCAGGCTCCATGCACCGGGAGCCCGATGTGGGATTCGATCCCGGGTCTCCAGGATCGCGCCCTGGGCCAAAGGCAGGCGCTAAACCGCTGCGCCACCCAGGGATCCCTCAATTCGATTCTTTTTTATTCGAATCTATTCGATTCTTTTTGATTCGATTTGATTCTATTCGAGTTTTTTCGATTTGATTCGATCAGTTCCTTTTTGATTCAATTCAATTCATTTCTTTTGATTCAATTCAATTCGATTCTTTTGGATTCGATTCGATTCTTTTGGATTCGATTCTTTTGGATTCGAATCGAGTACATTCTTTTCATTTCGATCGGATTCATTTCAATTCGATTCTTTTCGATTCGAATGTTTTCGAATCAATTTGATACTATTTGATTCGATTCGATTCTTTTCGTGTCGATTTGATTCTTTTCGATTCGATTCTTTTCTATTTGAATCGATTCGATTCTTTTCATTTCGATTCGATTTGATTCAATTCGATTCTTTTCGATCAATTCAATTTGATTGTTTTCGATTTGATTCGATTCGATTCTTTTCTATTCTATTCAATTCGATTAGTTTCCATTCGATGATGCAATTGGATTCTTTTCGATTCGAGTCGGTACGATTCGATTCTTTTTGATTAGATACAATTCGATTCTTTTCGATTCGATTCGATTCTTTTCGATTCGATTCGACTCGATTTCATTCTTTTTGATTCGATTCGACTAGAATTTAATCGACTGATTCAATTTGATTCTTTTCTTTTCGGTTGGATTCTTTTCTATTCGATTTTTTTCTATTCAATTCGATTCTTTCAATTCGATTCGATTCGATTCGATTCTTTTCGTTTCAAATCGATTCGTTTCAATTCGAGTCTTTTCAATTCGATTCTTTTCGATTCGATTCGATTTGATATTTTTAATTCGATTCGATTCATTTCGATTCGATTCGATTCTTGTCAATTCGATTTGATGCTTTTCCATTTGATCTGATTTGTTTCATTTCGATTCTTTTCGATTCAATTCGATTCTTTTCGATTCCATTAAATTTGATCGATTCTTTTCGATTCGATTAGATTCTTTTCGATTTGATTCCATTCAGTTCGATTCTTTTCGATTCGATTGGATTCTTTTCGATTTGATTCAATTCTCTCGATTCGATTTGATTTGATTCTTTTCGATTCGATTCAATACGATTCTTTTCATTTCGATTCTAATCGATTCTCTTCGATTCATTTCGTTTCGATTCGTTTCGATTCTATTCGATTTTTTTCGATTCTATTCTATTCTTTTTTTCTTTCTTTTTTTTTTTTTAAGGAGAAGCAGGCTCCATGCACGGGGAGCCCGATGTGGGATTCGATCCCGGGTCTCCAGGATCACGCCCCGGGCCAAAGGCACGCGCCAAACCGCTGTGCCAACAAGGGATCCCCGATTCTATTCTATTCGATTCATTTTGAATCATTTCGATTTGATTCTGTTCGAGTGGTTTCTATTAGATTCTTTTCGATTTGATTCAATTCGATTCGAGTCTTTTTGATTCGAGTCTTTTCGACTCGATGCAATTCAATACGATTCTTTTAGATTCGATTCGATTCGATTGTTTTCGTTTCGATTCGACTTTTTTTGATTCGATTCTTTTCGATTCGATTGTTTTCAATTCGATTGATTCGATTCTTTTCAATTCTATGCTATTCAAAGCGATTCTTTTGTATTTGATTCGATTCGATTGTTTTTGATTCGGTTCGATTCGCTTCTTTTCGATTCGATTCAATTCTTTTCGATTCGATTCTTTTCGATTCGATTTGATTCTTTTCGATTCGATTCTATTCTTTTCTATTCCATTCGAATCGATTCGTTTTGATTGAATTCGATTCTTTTCGATTCGGTTCAATTAGATTCTTTTCGATTGGATTCAATTTGTTTCGAGTCGAATCAATTTGATTCTTTTCGATTGGATTCCATTCGATTCTTTTCGATTTGATTCAATTCGATTCTTTTCGATTCTATTCATTTGGATGATTTTCGTTGAGATTAGATTCTTTTCGATTTGATTTTTTTCGGTTCGAGTCGATTCATTTCGCTTATTTTGGTTAGGATCAATTCAATTCGATTCTTTTTGATTTGATTTGATTCTATTCGATTTCTTTCGATTCTATTCTATTGTATTCTTTTCGATTCCATTCCGTTCAATTCGATTCTTTTCGATTCGATTCGATTGTTTTAGATTTGATTCCATTCTTTCGATTCTATTTGATATGATTCTTTTCGATTCGATTTGATACGATACTTTTTATTTTGATTCGAATCGATTCTCTTCGGTTCGATTCGTTTTGATTCTTTTCGATTCAATTCTATTCGAATTTTTTCGATTTGATTCGATTCGAATCTTTTAGATTCTACTTGATTTGTTTCTTTTCGATTCGTTTTGATTCGATTCTTTTTGATTCATGTCGATTCGATTCGATTCTTTTGTTTCGATTCGATTCTTTTCAATTCGAATCTTTTCGTTACATGGAATTCGATTCTTTTCGATTTGATTCTTTATGATTTTTTTCAACGCGATTCAATTCGATTCTTTTTTTTATGACAGTCACAGAGAGAGTGAGAGAGGCAGAGACACATGCAGAGGGAGAAGCAGGCTCCATGCACCGGGAGCCCGATGTGGGATTCGATCCCGGGTCTCCAGGATCGCGCCCTGGGCCAAAGGCAGGCGCTAAACCGCTGCGCCACCCAGGGATCCCTCAATTCGATTCTTTTTTATTCGAATCTATTCGATTCTTTTTGATTCGATTTGATTCTATTCGAGTTTTTTCGATTTGATTCGATCAGTTCCTTTTTGATTCAATTCAATTCATTTCTTTTGATTCAATTCAATTCGATTCTTTTGGATTCGATTCGATTCTTTTGGATTCGATTCTTTTGGATTCGAATCGAGTACATTCTTTTCATTTCGATCGGATTCATTTCAATTCGATTCTTTTCGATTCGAATGTTTTCGAATCAATTTGATACTATTTGATTCGATTCGATTCTTTTCGTGTCGATTTGATTCTTTTCGATTCGATTCTTTTCTATTTGAATCGATTCGATTCTTTTCATTTCGATTCGATTTGATTCAATTCGATTCTTTTCGATCAATTCAATTTGATTGTTTTCGATTTGATTCGATTCGATTCTTTTCTATTCTATTCAATTCGATTAGTTTCCATTCGATGATGCAATTGGATTCTTTTCGATTCGAGTCGGTACGATTCGATTCTTTTTGATTAGATACAATTCGATTCTTTTCGATTCGATTCGATTCTTTTCGATTCGATTCGACTCGATTTCATTCTTTTTGATTCGATTCGACTAGAATTTAATCGACTGATTCAATTTGATTCTTTTCTTTTCGGTTGGATTCTTTTCTATTCGATTTTTTTCTATTCAATTCGATTCTTTCAATTCGATTCGATTCGATTCGATTCTTTTCGTTTCAAATCGATTCGTTTCAATTCGAGTCTTTTCAATTCGATTCTTTTCGATTCGATTCGATTTGATATTTTTAATTCGATTCGATTCATTTCGATTCGATTCGATTCTTGTCAATTCGATTTGATGCTTTTCCATTTGATCTGATTTGTTTCATTTCGATTCTTTTCGATTCAATTCGATTCTTTTCGATTCCATTAAATTTGATCGATTCTTTTCGATTCGATTAGATTCTTTTCGATTTGATTCCATTCAGTTCGATTCTTTTCGATTCGATTGGATTCTTTTCGATTTGATTCAATTCTCTCGATTCGATTTGATTTGATTCTTTTCGATTCGATTCAATACGATTCTTTTCATTTCGATTCTAATCGATTCTCTTCGATTCATTTCGTTTCGATTCGTTTCGATTCTATTCGATTTTTTTCGATTCTATTCTATTCTTTTTTTCTTTCTTTTTTTTTTTTTTTAAGGAGAAGCAGGCTCCATGCACGGGGAGCCCGATGTGGGATTCGATCCCGGGTCTCCAGGATCACGCCCCGGGCCAAAGGCACGCGCCAAACCGCTGTGCCAACAAGGGATCTCCGATTCTATTCTATTCGATTCATTTTGAATCATTTCGATTTGATTCTGTTCGAGTGGTTTCTATTAGATTCTTTTCGATTTGATTCAATTCGATTCGAGTCTTTTTGATTCGAGTCTTTTCGACTCGATGCAATTCAATACGATTCTTTTAGATTCGATTCGATTCGATTGTTTTCGTTTCGATTCGACTTTTTTTGATTCGATTCTTTTCGATTCGATTGTTTTCAATTCGATTGATTCGATTCTTTTCAATTCTATGCTATTCAAAGCGATTCTTTTGTATTTGATTCGATTCGATTGTTTTCTTTTTGATTCGGTTCGATTCGATTCGTTTCTTTTCGATTCGATTCAATTCTTTTCGATTCGATTCTTTTCGATTTGATTTGATTCTTTTCGATTCTATTCTATTCTATTCTTTTCTATTCCATTCGAATCGATTCGTTTTGATTGAATTCGATTCTTTTCGATTCGATTCAATTAGATTCTTTTCGATTGGATTCAATTTGTTTCGATTCGAATCAATTTGATTCTTTTCGATTGGATTCCATTCGATTCTTTTCGATTTGATTCAATTCGTTTCTATTCATTTGGATGATTTTCGTTGAGATTAGATTCTTTTCGATTTGATTTTTTTCGGTTCGAGTCGATTCATTTCGCTTATTTTGGTTAGGATCAATTCAATTCGATTCTTTTTGATTTGATTTGATTCTATTCGATTTCTTTCGATTCTATTCTATTGTATTCTTTTCGATTCGATTCCATTCAATCCGATTCTTTTCGATTCGATTCGATTGTTTTAGATTTTATTCCATTCTTTCGATTCTATTTGATATGATTCTTTTCGATTCGATTTGATACGATACTTTTTATTTTGATTCGAATCGATTCTCTTCGGTTCGATTCGTTTTGATTCTTTTCGATTCAATTCTATTCGAATTTTTTCGATTTGATTCGATTCGATTCTTTTAGATTCTACTTGATTTGTTTCTTTTCGATTCGTTTTGATTCGATTCTTTTTGATTCATGTCGATTCGATTCGATTCTTTTGTTTCGATTCGATTCTTTTCAATTCGAATCTTTTCGTTACATGGAATTCGATTCTTTTCGATTTGATTCTTTATGATTTTTTTCAACTCGATTTAATTCGATTCTTTTTTTTTAGATAGTCACAGAGAGAGACAGAGAGGCAGAGACACATGCAGAGGGAGAAGCAGGCTCCATGCACCAGGAGCCCGATGTGGGATTCGATCCCGGGTCTCCAGGATCGCGCCCTGGGCCAAAGGCAGGCGCTAAACCGCTGCGCCACCCAGGCATCCCTCAATTCGATTCTTTTTTATTCGAAGCTATTCGATTCTTTTTGATTCGATTTGATTCTATTCGATTTTTTTCGATTTGATTCGATTAGTTCCTTTTTGATTCAATTCAATTCATTTCTTTGGATTCAATTCAATTCGATTCTTTTGGATTCGATTCTTTTGGATTCGATTCTTTTGGATTCGAATCGAGTAGATTCTTTTCATTTCGATCGGATTCATTTCAATTCGATTCTTTTCGATTCGAATGTTTTCGAATCAATTCGATACTTTTTGATTCGATTCAATTCTTTTCGTGTCGATTTGATTCTTTTCGATTCGATTCTTTTCTATTTGAATCGATTCGATTCTTTTCATTTCGATTCGATTTGATTCAATTCGATTCTTTTCGATCAATTCAATTTGATTGTTTTCGATTTGATTCGATTCAATTCTTTTCTATTCTATTCAATTCGATTAGTTTCCATTCGGTGATGCAATTGGATTCTTTTCGATTCGAGTCGATACGCTTCGATTCTTTTTGATTAGATACAATTCGATTCTTTTCGATTCGATTCGACTCGATTTCATTCTTTTTGATTCGATTCGACTAGAATTTAATCGACTGATTCAATTTGATTCTTTTCTTTTCGGTTCGATTCTTTTCTATTCGATTTTTTTCTATTCAATTCGATTCTTTCAATTCGAATCGATTCGATTCTTTTCGTTTCAAATCGATTCGTTTCAATTCGAGTCTTTTCAATTCGAATCTTTGCGATTCGATTCGATTTGATATTTTTAATTCGATTCGAGTCTTTTGAATTCGATTCGATTCTTTTCAATTCTATTCTTTTCGATTCGAGTCTTTTTGATTCGATTCATTTCGATTCGATTCGATTGTTTTCAATTCGATTTGATGCTTTTCCATTTGATCTGATTTGTTTCATTTCGATTCTTTTCGATTCAATTCGATTCTTTTCGATTCCATTAAATTTGATTCGATTCTTTTCGATTCGATTGGATTCTTTTCGATTTGATTCAATTCTTTCGATTCGATTTGATTTGATTCTTTTCGATTCGATTCAATACGATTCTTTTCATTTCGATTCTAATCGATTCTCTTCGATTCAATTCGTTTCGATTCGTTTCGATTCTATTCGAATTTTTTCGATTCTATTCTATTCGATTCATTTTGAATCATTTCGATTTGATTCTGTTCGAGTGGTTTCTATTAGATTCTTTTCGATTTGATTCAATTCGATTCGAGTCTTTTTGATTCGAGTCTTTTCGACTCGATGCAATTCAATACGATTCTTTTAGATTCGATTCGATTCGATTGTTTTCGTTTCGATTCGACTTTTTTTGATTCGATTCTTTTCGATTCGATTGTTTTCAATTCGATTGATTCGATTCTTTTCAATTCTATGCTATTCAAAGCGATTCTTTTGTATTTGATTCGATTCGATTGTTTTTGATTCGGTTCGATTCGCTTCTTTTCGATTCGATTCAATTCTTTTCGATTCGATTCTTTTCGATTCGATTTGATTCTTTTCGATTCGATTCTATTCTTTTCTATTCCATTCGAATCGATTCGTTTTGATTGAATTCGATTCTTTTCGATTCGATTCAATTAGATTCTTTTCGATTGGATTCAATTTGTTTCGATTCGAATCAATTTGATTCTTTTCGATTGGATTCCATTCGATTCTTTTCGATTTGATTCAATTCGATTCTTTTCGTTTCTATTCATTTGGATGATTTTCGTTGAGATTAGATTCTTTTCGATTTGATTCTTTTCGGTTCGAGTCGATTCATTTCGCTTATTTTGGTTAGGATCAATTCAATTCGATTCTTTTTGATTTGATTTGATTCTATTCGATTTCTTTCGATTCTATTCTATTGTATTCTTTTCGATTCCATTCCGTTCAATTCGATTCTTTTCGATTCGATTCGATTGTTTTAGATTTGATTCCATTCTTTCGATTCTATTTGATATGATTCTTTTCGATTCGATTTGATACGATACTTTTTATTTTGATTCGAATCGATTCTCTTCGGTTCGATTCGTTTTGATTCTTTTCGATTCAATTCTATTCGAATTTTTTCGATTTGATTCGATTCGAATCTTTTAGATTCTACTTGATTTGTTTCTTTTCGATTCGTTTTGATTCGATTCTTTTTGATTCATGTCGATTCGATTCGATTCTTTTGTTTCGATTCGATTCTTTTCAATTCGAATCTTTTCGTTACATGGAATTCGATTCTTTTCGATTTGATTCTTTATGATTTTTTTCAACGCGATTCAATTCGATTCTTTTTTTTATGACAGTCACAGAGAGAGTGAGAGAGGCAGAGACACATGCAGAGGGAGAAGCAGGCTCCATGCACCGGGAGCCCGATGTGGGATTCGATCCCGGGTCTCCAGGATCGCGCCCTGGGCCAAAGGCAGGCGCTAAACCGCTGCGCCACCCAGGGATCCCTCAATTCGATTCTTTTTTATTCGAATCTATTCGATTCTTTTTGATTCGATTTGATTCTATTCGAGTTTTTTCGATTTGATTCGATCAGTTCCTTTTTGATTCAATTCAATTCATTTCTTTTGATTCAATTCAATTCGATTCTTTTGGATTCGATTCGATTCTTTTGGATTCGATTCTTTTGGATTCGAATCGAGTACATTCTTTTCATTTCGATCGGATTCATTTCAATTCGATTCTTTTCGATTCGAATGTTTTCGAATCAATTTGATACTATTTGATTCGATTCGATTCTTTTCGTGTCGATTTGATTCTTTTCGATTCGATTCTTTTCTATTTGAATCGATTCGATTCTTTTCATTTCGATTCGATTTGATTCAATTCGATTCTTTTCGATCAATTCAATTTGATTGTTTTCGATTTGATTCGATTCGATTCTTTTCTATTCTATTCAATTCGATTAGTTTCCATTCGATGATGCAATTGGATTCTTTTCGATTCGAGTCGGTACGATTCGATTCTTTTTGATTAGATACAATTCGATTCTTTTCGATTCGATTCGATTCTTTTCGATTCGATTCGACTCGATTTCATTCTTTTTGATTCGATTCGACTAGAATTTAATCGACTGATTCAATTTGATTCTTTTCTTTTCGGTTGGATTCTTTTCTATTCGATTTTTTTCTATTCAATTCGATTCTTTCAATTCGATTCGATTCGATTCGATTCTTTTCGTTTCAAATCGATTCGTTTCAATTCGAGTCTTTTCAATTCGATTCTTTTCGATTCGATTCGATTTGATATTTTTAATTCGATTCGATTCATTTCGATTCGATTCGATTCTTGTCAATTCGATTTGATGCTTTTCCATTTGATCTGATTTGTTTCATTTCGATTCTTTTCGATTCAATTCGATTCTTTTCGATTCCATTAAATTTGATCGATTCTTTTCGATTCGATTAGATTCTTTTCGATTTGATTCCATTCAGTTCGATTCTTTTCGATTCGATTGGATTCTTTTCGATTTGATTCAATTCTCTCGATTCGATTTGATTTGATTCTTTTCGATTCGATTCAATACGATTCTTTTCATTTCGATTCTAATCGATTCTCTTCGATTCATTTCGTTTCGATTCGTTTCGATTCTATTCGATTTTTTTCGATTCTATTCTATTCTTTTTTTCTTTCTTTTTTTTTTTTTTTAAGGAGAAGCAGGCTCCATGCACGGGGAGCCCGATGTGGGATTCGATCCCGGGTCTCCAGGATCACGCCCCGGGCCAAAGGCACGCGCCAAACCGCTGTGCCAACAAGGGATCCCCGATTCTATTCTATTCGATTCATTTTGAATCATTTCGATTTGATTCTGTTCGAGTGGTTTCTATTAGATTCTTTTCGATTTGATTCAATTCGATTCGAGTCTTTTTGATTCGAGTCTTTTCGACTCGATGCAATTCAATACGATTCTTTTAGATTCGATTCGATTCGATTGTTTTCGTTTCGATTCGACTTTTTTTGATTCGATTCTTTTCGATTCGATTGTTTTCAATTCGATTGATTCGATTCTTTTCAATTCTATGTTATTCAAAGCGATTCTTTTGTATTTGATTCGATTCGATTGTTTTCTTTTTGATTCGGTTCGATTCGATTCGTTTCTTTTCGATTCGATTCAATTCTTTTCGATTCGATTCTTTTCGATTTGATTTGATTCTTTTCGATTCTATTCTATTCTATTCTTTTCTATTCCATTCGAATCGATTCGTTTTGATTGAATTCGATTCTTTTCGATTCGATTCAATTAGATTCTTTTCGATTGGATTCAATTTGTTTCGATTCGAATCAATTTGATTCTTTTCGATTGGATTCCATTCGATTCTTTTCGATTTGATTCAATTCGTTTCTATTCATTTGGATGATTTTCGTTGAGATTAGATTCTTTTCGATTTGATTTTTTTCGGTTCGAGTCGATTCATTTCGCTTATTTTGGTTAGGATCAATTCAATTCGATTCTTTTTGATTTGATTTGATTCTATTCGATTTCTTTCGATTCTATTCTATTGTATTCTTTTCGATTCGATTCCATTCAATCCGATTCTTTTCGATTCGATTCGATTGTTTTAGATTTTATTCCATTCTTTCGATTCTATTTGATATGATTCTTTTCGATTCGATTTGATACGATACTTTTTATTTTGATTCGAATCGATTCTCTTCGGTTCGATTCGTTTTGATTCTTTTCGATTCAATTCTATTCGAATTTTTTCGATTTGATTCGATTCGATTCTTTTAGATTCTACTTGATTTGTTTCTTTTCGATTCGTTTTGATTCGATTCTTTTTGATTCATGTCGATTCGATTCGATTCTTTTGTTTCGATTCGATTCTTTTCAATTCGAATCTTTTCGTTACATGGAATTCGATTCTTTTCGATTTGATTCTTTATGATTTTTTTCAACTCGATTTAATTCGATTCTTTTTTTTTAGATAGTCACAGAGAGAGACAGAGAGGCAGAGACACATGCAGAGGGAGAAGCAGGCTCCATGCACCAGGAGCCCGATGTGGGATTCGATCCCGGGTCTCCAGGATCGCGCCCTGGGCCAAAGGCAGGCGCTAAACCGCTGCGCCACCCAGGCATCCCTCAATTCGATTCTTTTTTATTCGAAGCTATTCGATTCTTTTTGATTCGATTTGATTCTATTCGATTTTTTTCGATTTGATTCGATTAGTTCCTTTTTGATTCAATTCAATTCATTTCTTTGGATTCAATTCAATTCGATTCTTTTGGATTCGATTCTTTTGGATTCGATTCTTTTGGATTCGAATCGAGTAGATTCTTTTCATTTCGATCGGATTCATTTCAATTCGATTCTTTTCGATTCGAATGTTTTCGAATCAATTCGATACTTTTTGATTCGATTCAATTCTTTTCGTGTCGATTTGATTCTTTTCGATTCGATTCTTTTCTATTTGAATCGATTCGATTCTTTTCATTTCGATTCGATTTGATTCAATTCGATTCTTTTCGATCAATTCAATTTGATTGTTTTCGATTTGATTCGATTCAATTCTTTTCTATTCTATTCAATTCGATTAGTTTCCATTCGGTGATGCAATTGGATTCTTTTCGATTCGAGTCGATACGCTTCGATTCTTTTTGATTAGATACAATTCGATTCTTTTCGATTCGATTCGACTCGATTTCATTCTTTTTGATTCGATTCGACTAGAATTTAATCGACTGATTCAATTTGATTCTTTTCTTTTCGGTTCGATTCTTTTCTATTCGATTTTTTTCTATTCAATTCGATTCTTTCAATTCGAATCGATTCGATTCTTTTCGTTTCAAATCGATTCGTTTCAATTCGAGTCTTTTCAATTCGAATCTTTGCGATTCGATTCGATTTGATATTTTTAATTCGATTCGAGTCTTTTGAATTCGATTCGATTCTTTTCAATTCTATTCTTTTCGATTCGAGTCTTTTTGATTCGATTCATTTCGATTCGATTCGATTGTTTTCAATTCGATTTGATGCTTTTCCATTTGATCTGATTTGTTTCATTTCGATTCTTTTCGATTCAATTCGATTCTTTTCGATTCCATTAAATTTGATTCGATTCTTTTCGATTCGATTGGATTCTTTTCGATTTGATTCAATTCTTTCGATTCGATTTGATTTGATTCTTTTCGATTCGATTCAATACGATTCTTTTCATTTCGATTCTAATCGATTCTCTTCGATTCAATTCGTTTCGATTCGTTTCGATTCTATTCGAATTTTTTCGATTCTATTCTATTCGATTCATTTTGAATCATTTCGATTTGATTCTGTTCGAGTGGTTTCTATTAGATTCTTTTCGATTTGATTCAATTCGATTCGAGTCTTTTTGATTCGAGTCTTTTCGACTCGATGCAATTCAATACGATTCTTTTAGATTCGATTCGATTCGATTGTTTTCGTTTCGATTCGACTTTTTTTGATTCGATTCTTTTCGATTCGATTGTTTTCAATTCGATTGATTCGATTCTTTTCAATTCTATGCTATTCAAAGCGATTCTTTTGTATTTGATTCGATTCGATTGTTTTTGATTCGGTTCGATTCGCTTCTTTTCGATTCGATTCAATTCTTTTCGATTCGATTCTTTTCGATTCGATTTGATTCTTTTCGATTCGATTCTATTCTTTTCTATTCCATTCGAATCGATTCGTTTTGATTGAATTCGATTCTTTTCGATTCGATTCAATTAGATTCTTTTCGATTGGATTCAATTTGTTTCGAGTCGAATCAATTTGATTCTTTTCGATTGGATTCCATTCGATTCTTTTCGATTTGATTCAATTCGATTCTTTTCGATTCTATTCATTTGGATGATTTTCGTTGAGATTAGATTCTTTTCGATTTGATTTTTTTCGGTTCGAGTCGATTCATTTCGCTTATTTTGGTTAGGATCAATTCAATTCGATTCTTTTTGATTTGATTTGATTCTATTCGATTTCTTTCGATTCTATTCTATTGTATTCTTTTCGATTCCATTCCGTTCAATTCGATTCTTTTCGATTCGATTCGATTGTTTTAGATTTGATTCCATTCTTTCGATTCTATTTGATATGATTCTTTTCGATTCGATTTGATACGATACTTTTTATTTTGATTCGAATCGATTCTCTTCGGTTCGATTCGTTTTGATTCTTTTCGATTCAATTCTATTCGAATTTTTTCGATTTGATTCGATTCGAATCTTTTAGATTCTACTTGATTTGTTTCTTTTCGATTCGTTTTGATTCGATTCTTTTTGATTCATGTCGATTCGATTCGATTCTTTTGTTTCGATTCGATTCTTTTCAATTCGAATCTTTTCGTTACATGGAATTCGATTCTTTTCGATTTGATTCTTTATGATTTTTTTCAACGCGATTCAATTCGATTCTTTTTTTTATGACAGTCACAGAGAGAGTGAGAGAGGCAGAGACACATGCAGAGGGAGAAGCAGGCTCCATGCACCGGGAGCCCGATGTGGGATTCGATCCCGGGTCTCCAGGATCGCGCCCTGGGCCAAAGGCAGGCGCTAAACCGCTGCGCCACCCAGGGATCCCTCAATTCGATTCTTTTTTATTCGAATCTATTCGATTCTTTTTGATTCGATTTGATTCTATTCGAGTTTTTTCGATTTGATTCGATCAGTTCCTTTTTGATTCAATTCAATTCATTTCTTTTGATTCAATTCAATTCGATTCTTTTGGATTCGATTCGATTCTTTTGGATTCGATTCTTTTGGATTCGAATCGAGTACATTCTTTTCATTTCGATCGGATTCATTTCAATTCGATTCTTTTCGATTCGAATGTTTTCGAATCAATTTGATACTATTTGATTCGATTCGATTCTTTTCGTGTCGATTTGATTCTTTTCGATTCGATTCTTTTCTATTTGAATCGATTCGATTCTTTTCATTTCGATTCGATTTGATTCAATTCGATTCTTTTCGATCAATTCAATTTGATTGTTTTCGATTTGATTCGATTCGATTCTTTTCTATTCTATTCAATTCGATTAGTTTCCATTCGATGATGCAATTGGATTCTTTTCGATTCGAGTCGGTACGATTCGATTCTTTTTGATTAGATACAATTCGATTCTTTTCGATTCGATTCGATTCTTTTCGATTCGATTCGACTCGATTTCATTCTTTTTGATTCGATTCGACTAGAATTTAATCGACTGATTCAATTTGATTCTTTTCTTTTCGGTTGGATTCTTTTCTATTCGATTTTTTTCTATTCAATTCGATTCTTTCAATTCGATTCGATTCGATTCGATTCTTTTCGTTTCAAATCGATTCGTTTCAATTCGAGTCTTTTCAATTCGATTCTTTTCGATTCGATTCGATTTGATATTTTTAATTCGATTCGATTCATTTCGATTCGATTCGATTCTTGTCAATTCGATTTGATGCTTTTCCATTTGATCTGATTTGTTTCATTTCGATTCTTTTCGATTCAATTCGATTCTTTTCGATTCCATTAAATTTGATCGATTCTTTTCGATTCGATTAGATTCTTTTCGATTTGATTCCATTCAGTTCGATTCTTTTCGATTCGATTGGATTCTTTTCGATTTGATTCAATTCTCTCGATTCGATTTGATTTGATTCTTTTCGATTCGATTCAATACGATTCTTTTCATTTCGATTCTAATCGATTCTCTTCGATTCATTTCGTTTCGATTCGTTTCGATTCTATTCGATTTTTTTCGATTCTATTCTATTCTTTTTTTCTTTCTTTCTTTTTTTTTTTAAGGAGAAGCAGGCTCCATGCACGGGGAGCCCGATGTGGGATTCGATCCCGGGTCTCCAGGATCACGCCCCGGGCCAAAGGCACGCGCCAAACCGCTGTGCCAACAAGGGATCCCCGATTCTATTCTATTCGATTCATTTTGAATCATTTCGATTTGATTCTGTTCGAGTGGTTTCTATTAGATTCTTTTCGATTTGATTCAATTCGATTCGAGTCTTTTTGATTCGAGTCTTTTCGACTCGATGCAATTCAATACGATTCTTTTAGATTCGATTCGATTCGATTGTTTTCGTTTCGATTCGACTTTTTTTGATTCGATTCTTTTCGATTCGATTGTTTTCAATTCGATTGATTCGATTCTTTTCAATTCTATGTTATTCAAAGCGATTCTTTTGTATTTGATTCGATTCGATTGTTTTCTTTTTGATTCGGTTCGATTCGATTCGTTTCTTTTCGATTCGATTCAATTCTTTTCGATTCGATTCTTTTCGATTTGATTTGATTCTTTTCGATTCTATTCTATTCTATTCTTTTCTATTCCATTCGAATCGATTCGTTTTGATTGAATTCGATTCTTTTCGATTCGATTCAATTAGATTCTTTTCGATTGGATTCAATTTGTTTCGATTCGAATCAATTTGATTCTTTTCGATTGGATTCCATTCGATTCTTTTCGATTTGATTCAATTCGTTTCTATTCATTTGGATGATTTTCGTTGAGATTAGATTCTTTTCGATTTGATTTTTTTCGGTTCGAGTCGATTCATTTCGCTTATTTTGGTTAGGATCAATTCAATTCGATTCTTTTTGATTTGATTTGATTCTATTCGATTTCTTTCGATTCTATTCTATTGTATTCTTTTCGATTCGATTCCATTCAATCCGATTCTTTTCGATTCGATTCGATTGTTTTAGATTTTATTCCATTCTTTCGATTCTATTTGATATGATTCTTTTCGATTCGATTTGATACGATACTTTTTATTTTGATTCGAATCGATTCTCTTCGGTTCGATTCGTTTTGATTCTTTTCGATTCAATTCTATTCGAATTTTTTCGATTTGATTCGATTCGATTCTTTTAGATTCTACTTGATTTGTTTCTTTTCGATTCGTTTTGATTCGATTCTTTTTGATTCATGTCGATTCGATTCGATTCTTTTGTTTCGATTCGATTCTTTTCAATTCGAATCTTTTCGTTACATGGAATTCGATTCTTTTCGATTTGATTCTTTATGATTTTTTTCAACTCGATTTAATTCGATTCTTTTTTTTTAGATAGTCACAGAGAGAGACAGAGAGGCAGAGACACATGCAGAGGGAGAAGCAGGCTCCATGCACCAGGAGCCCGATGTGGGATTCGATCCCGGGTCTCCAGGATCGCGCCCTGGGCCAAAGGCAGGCGCTAAACCGCTGCGCCACCCAGGCATCCCTCAATTCGATTCTTTTTTATTCGAAGCTATTCGATTCTTTTTGATTCGATTTGATTCTATTCGATTTTTTTCGATTTGATTCGATTAGTTCCTTTTTGATTCAATTCAATTCATTTCTTTTGATTCAATTCAATTCGATTCTTTTGGATTCGATTCTTTTGGATTCGATTCTTTTGGATTCGAATCGAGTAGATTCTTTTCATTTCGATCGGATTCATTTCAATTCGATTCTTTTCGATTCGAATGTTTTCGAATCAATTCGATACTTTTTGATTCGATTCAATTCTTTTCGTGTCGATTTGATTCTTTTCGATTCGATTCTTTTCTATTTGAATCGATTCGATTCTTTTCATTTCGATTCGATTTGATTCAATTCGATTCTTTTCGATCAATTCAATTTGATTGTTTTCGATTTGATTCGATTCAATTCTTTTCTATTCTATTCAATTCGATTAGTTTCCATTCGGTGATGCAATTGGATTCTTTTCGATTCGAGTCGATACGCTTCGATTCTTTTTGATTAGATACAATTCGATTCTTTTCGATTCGATTCGACTCGATTTCATTCTTTTTGATTCGATTCGACTAGAATTTAATCGACTGATTCAATTTGATTCTTTTCTTTTCGGTTCGATTCTTTTCTATTCGATTTTTTTCTATTCAATTCGATTCTTTCAATTCGAATCGATTCGATTCTTTTCGTTTCAAATCGATTCGTTTCAATTCGAGTCTTTTCAATTCGAATCTTTGCGATTCGATTCGATTTGATATTTTTAATTCGATTCGAGTCTTTTGAATTCGATTCGATTCTTTTCAATTCTATTCTTTTCGATTCGAGTCTTTTTGATTCGATTCATTTCGATTCGATTCGATTGTTTTCAATTCGATTTGATGCTTTTCCATTTGATCTGATTTGTTTCATTTCGATTCTTTTCGATTCAATTCGATTCTTTTCGATTCCATTAAATTTGATTCGATTCTTTTCGATTCGATTGGATTCTTTTCGATTTGATTCAATTCTTTCGATTCGATTTGATTTGATTCTTTTCGATTCGATTCAATACGATTCTTTTCATTTCGATTCTAATCGATTCTCTTCGATTCAATTCGTTTCGATTCGTTTCGATTCTATTCGAATTTTTTCGATTCTATTCTATTCGATTCATTTTGAATCATTTCGATTTGATTCTGTTCGAGTGGTTTCTATTAGATTCTTTTCGATTTGATTCAATTCGATTCGAGTCTTTTTGATTCGAGTCTTTTCGACTCGATGCAATTCAATACGATTCTTTTAGATTCGATTCGATTCGATTGTTTTCGTTTCGATTCGACTTTTTTTGATTCGATTCTTTTCGATTCGATTGTTTTCAATTCGATTGATTCGATTCTTTTCAATTCTATGCTATTCAAAGCGATTCTTTTGTATTTGATTCGATTCGATTGTTTTTGATTCGGTTCGATTCGCTTCTTTTCGATTCGATTCAATTCTTTTCGATTCGATTCTTTTCGATTCGATTTGATTCTTTTCGATTCGATTCTATTCTTTTCTATTCCATTCGAATCGATTCGTTTTGATTGAATTCGATTCTTTTCGATTCGATTCAATTAGATTCTTTTCGATTGGATTCAATTTGTTTCGATTCGAATCAATTTGATTCTTTTCGATTGGATTCCATTCGATTCTTTTCGATTTGATTCAATTCGATTCTTTTCGATTCTATTCATTTGGATGATTTTCGTTGAGATTAGATTCTTTTCGATTTGATTCTTTTCGGTTCGAGTCGATTCATTTCGCTTATTTTGGTTAGGATCAATTCAATTCGATTCTTTTTGATTTGATTTGATTCTATTCGATTTCTTTCGATTCTATTCTATTGTATTCTTTTCGATTCCATTCCGTTCAATTCGATTCTTTTCGATTCGATTCGATTGTTTTAGATTTGATTCCATTCTTTCGATTCTATTTGATATGATTCTTTTCGATTCGATTTGATACGATACTTTTTATTTTGATTCGAATCGATTCTCTTCGGTTCGATTCGTTTTGATTCTTTTCGATTCAATTCTATTCGAATTTTTTCGATTTGATTCGATTCGAATCTTTTAGATTCTACTTGATTTGTTTCTTTTCGATTCGTTTTGATTCGATTCTTTTTGATTCATGTCGATTCGATTCGATTCTTTTGTTTCGATTCGATTCTTTTCAATTCGAATCTTTTCGTTACATGGAATTCGATTCTTTTCGATTTGATTCTTTATGATTTTTTTCAACGCGATTCAATTCGATTCTTTTTTTTATGACAGTCACAGAGAGAGTGAGAGAGGCAGAGACACATGCAGAGGGAGAAGCAGGCTCCATGCACCGGGAGCCCGATGTGGGATTCGATCCCGGGTCTCCAGGATCGCGCCCTGGGCCAAAGGCAGGCGCTAAACCGCTGCGCCACCCAGGGATCCCTCAATTCGATTCTTTTTTATTCGAATCTATTCGATTCTTTTTGATTCGATTTGATTCTATTCGAGTTTTTTCGATTTGATTCGATCAGTTCCTTTTTGATTCAATTCAATTCATTTCTTTTGATTCAATTCAATTCGATTCTTTTGGATTCGATTCGATTCTTTTGGATTCGATTCTTTTGGATTCGAATCGAGTACATTCTTTTCATTTCGATCGGATTCATTTCAATTCGATTCTTTTCGATTCGAATGTTTTCGAATCAATTTGATACTATTTGATTCGATTCGATTCTTTTCGTGTCGATTTGATTCTTTTCGATTCGATTCTTTTCTATTTGAATCGATTCGATTCTTTTCATTTCGATTCGATTTGATTCAATTCGATTCTTTTCGATCAATTCAATTTGATTGTTTTCGATTTGATTCGATTCGATTCTTTTCTATTCTATTCAATTCGATTAGTTTCCATTCGATGATGCAATTGGATTCTTTTCGATTCGAGTCGGTACGATTCGATTCTTTTTGATTAGATACAATTCGATTCTTTTCGATTCGATTCGATTCTTTTCGATTCGATTCGACTCGATTTCATTCTTTTTGATTCGATTCGACTAGAATTTAATCGACTGATTCAATTTGATTCTTTTCTTTTCGGTTGGATTCTTTTCTATTCGATTTTTTTCTATTCAATTCGATTCTTTCAATTCGATTCGATTCGATTCGATTCTTTTCGTTTCAAATCGATTCGTTTCAATTCGAGTCTTTTCAATTCGATTCTTTTCGATTCGATTCGATTTGATATTTTTAATTCGATTCGATTCATTTCGATTCGATTCGATTCTTGTCAATTCGATTTGATGCTTTTCCATTTGATCTGATTTGTTTCATTTCGATTCTTTTCGATTCAATTCGATTCTTTTCGATTCCATTAAATTTGATCGATTCTTTTCGATTCGATTAGATTCTTTTCGATTTGATTCCATTCAGTTCGATTCTTTTCGATTCGATTGGATTCTTTTCGATTTGATTCAATTCTCTCGATTCGATTTGATTTGATTCTTTTCGATTCGATTCAATACGATTCTTTTCATTTCGATTCTAATCGATTCTCTTCGATTCATTTCGTTTCGATTCGTTTCGATTCTATTCGATTTTTTTCGATTCTATTCTATTCTTTTTTTCTTTCTTTTTTTTTTTTTTTAAGGAGAAGCAGGCTCCATGCACGGGGAGCCCGATGTGGGATTCGATCCCGGGTCTCCAGGATCACGCCCCGGGCCAAAGGCACGCGCCAAACCGCTGTGCCAACAAGGGATCCCCGATTCTATTCTATTCGATTCATTTTGAATCATTTCGATTTGATTCTGTTCGAGTGGTTTCTATTAGATTCTTTTCGATTTGATTCAATTCGATTCGAGTCTTTTTGATTCGAGTCTTTTCGACTCGATGCAATTCAATACGATTCTTTTAGATTCGATTCGATTCGATTGTTTTCGTTTCGATTCGACTTTTTTTGATTCGATTCTTTTCGATTCGATTGTTTTCAATTCGATTGATTCGATTCTTTTCAATTCTATGTTATTCAAAGCGATTCTTTTGTATTTGATTCGATTCGATTGTTTTCTTTTTGATTCGGTTCGATTCGATTCGTTTCTTTTCGATTCGATTCAATTCTTTTCGATTCGATTCTTTTCGATTTGATTTGATTCTTTTCGATTCGATTCTATTCTATTCTTTTCTATTCCATTCGAATCGATTCGTTTTGATTGAATTCGATTCTTTTCGATTCGATTCAATTAGATTCTTTTCGATTGGATTCAATTTGTTTCGATTCGAATCAATTTGATTCTTTTCGATTGGATTCCATTCGATTCTTTTCGATTTGATTCAATTCGTTTCTATTCATTTGGATGATTTTCGTTGAGATTAGATTCTTTTCGATTTGATTTTTTTCGGTTCGAGTCGATTCATTTCGCTTATTTTGGTTAGGATCAATTCAATTCGATTCTTTTTGATTTGATTTGATTCTATTCGATTTCTTTCGATTCTATTCTATTGTATTCTTTTCGATTCGATTCCATTCAATCCGATTCTTTTCGATTCGATTCGATTGTTTTAGATTTTATTCCATTCTTTCGATTCTATTTGATATGATTCTTTTCGATTCGATTTGATACGATACTTTTTATTTTGATTCGAATCGATTCTCTTCGGTTCGATTCGTTTTGATTCTTTTCGATTCAATTCTATTCGAATTTTTTCGATTTGATTCGATTCGATTCTTTTAGATTCTACTTGATTTGTTTCTTTTCGATTCGTTTTGATTCGATTCTTTTTGATTCATGTCGATTCGATTCGATTCTTTTGTTTCGATTCGATTCTTTTCAATTCGAATCTTTTCGTTACATGGAATTCGATTCTTTTCGATTTGATTCTTTATGATTTTTTTCAACTCGATTTAATTCGATTCTTTTTTTTTAGATAGTCACAGAGAGAGACAGAGAGGCAGAGACACATGCAGAGGGAGAAGCAGGCTCCATGCACCAGGAGCCCGATGTGGGATTCGATCCCGGGTCTCCAGGATCGCGCCCTGGGCCAAAGGCAGGCGCTAAACCGCTGCGCCACCCAGGCATCCCTCAATTCGATTCTTTTTTATTCGAAGCTATTCGATTCTTTTTGATTCGATTTGATTCTATTCGATTTTTTTCGATTTGATTCGATTAGTTCCTTTTTGATTCAATTCAATTCATTTCTTTGGATTCAATTCAATTCGATTCTTTTGGATTCGATTCTTTTGGATTCGATTCTTTTGGATTCGAATCGAGTAGATTCTTTTCATTTCGATCGGATTCATTTCAATTCGATTCTTTTCGATTCGAATGTTTTCGAATCAATTCGATACTTTTTGATTCGATTCAATTCTTTTCGTGTCGATTTGATTCTTTTCGATTCGATTCTTTTCTATTTGAATCGATTCGATTCTTTTCATTTCGATTCGATTTGATTCAATTCGATTCTTTTCGATCAATTCAATTTGATTGTTTTCGATTTGATTCGATTCAATTCTTTTCTATTCTATTCAATTCGATTAGTTTCCATTCGGTGATGCAATTGGATTCTTTTCGATTCGAGTCGATACGCTTCGATTCTTTTTGATTAGATACAATTCGATTCTTTTCGATTCGATTCGACTCGATTTCATTCTTTTTGATTCGATTCGACTAGAATTTAATCGACTGATTCAATTTGATTCTTTTCTTTTCGGTTCGATTCTTTTCTATTCGATTTTTTTCTATTCAATTCGATTCTTTCAATTCGAATCGATTCGATTCTTTTCGTTTCAAATCGATTCGTTTCAATTCGAGTCTTTTCAATTCGAATCTTTGCGATTCGATTCGATTTGATATTTTTAATTCGATTCGAGTCTTTTGAATTCGATTCGATTCTTTTCAATTCTATTCTTTTCGATTCGAGTCTTTTTGATTCGATTCATTTCGATTCGATTCGATTGTTTTCAATTCGATTTGATGCTTTTCCATTTGATCTGATTTGTTTCATTTCGATTCTTTTCGATTCAATTCGATTCTTTTCGATTCCATTAAATTTGATTCGATTCTTTTCGATTCGATTGGATTCTTTTCGATTTGATTCAATTCTTTCGATTCGATTTGATTTGATTCTTTTCGATTCGATTCAATACGATTCTTTTCATTTCGATTCTAATCGATTCTCTTCGATTCAATTCGTTTCGATTCGTTTCGATTCTATTCGAATTTTTTCGATTCTATTCTATTCGATTCATTTTGAATCATTTCGATTTGATTCTGTTCGAGTGGTTTCTATTAGATTCTTTTCGATTTGATTCAATTCGATTCGAGTCTTTTTGATTCGAGTCTTTTCGACTCGATGCAATTCAATACGATTCTTTTAGATTCGATTCGATTCGATTGTTTTCGTTTCGATTCGACTTTTTTTGATTCGATTCTTTTCGATTCGATTGTTTTCAATTCGATTGATTCGATTCTTTTCAATTCTATGCTATTCAAAGCGATTCTTTTGTATTTGATTCGATTCGATTGTTTTTGATTCGGTTCGATTCGCTTCTTTTCGATTCGATTCAATTCTTTTCGATTCGATTCTTTTCGATTCGATTTGATTCTTTTCGATTCGATTCTATTCTTTTCTATTCCATTCGAATCGATTCGTTTTGATTGAATTCGATTCTTTTCGATTCGATTCAATTAGATTCTTTTCGATTGGATTCAATTTGTTTCGATTCGAATCAATTTGATTCTTTTCGATTGGATTCCATTCGATTCTTTTCGATTTGATTCAATTCGATTCTTTTCGATTCTATTCATTTGGATGATTTTCGTTGAGATTAGATTCTTTTCGATTTGATTCTTTTCGGTTCGAGTCGATTCATTTCGCTTATTTTGGTTAGGATCAATTCAATTCGATTCTTTTTGATTTGATTTGATTCTATTCGATTTCTTTCGATTCTATTCTATTGTATTCTTTTCGATTCCATTCCGTTCAATTCGATTCTTTTCGATTCGATTCGATTGTTTTAGATTTTATTCCATTCTTTCGATTCTATTTGATATGATTCTTTTCGATTCGATTTGATACGATACTTTTTATTTTGATTCGAATCGATTCTCTTCGGTTCGATTCGTTTTGATTCTTTTCGATTCAATTCTATTCGAATTTTTTCGATTTGATTCGATTCGAATCTTTTAGATTCTACTTGATTTGTTTCTTTTCGATTCGTTTTGATTCGATTCTTTTTGATTCATGTCGATTCGATTCGATTCTTTTGTTTCGATTCGATTCTTTTCAATTCGAATCTTTTCGTTACATGGAATTCGATTCTTTTCGATTTGATTCTTTATGATTTTTTTCAACGCGATTCAATTCGATTCTTTTTTTTATGACAGTCACAGAGAGAGTGAGAGAGGCAGAGACACATGCAGAGGGAGAAGCAGGCTCCATGCACCGGGAGCCCGATGTGGGATTCGATCCCGGGTCTCCAGGATCGCGCCCTGGGCCAAAGGCAGGCGCTAAACCGCTGCGCCACCCAGGGATCCCTCAATTCGATTCTTTTTTATTCGAATCTATTCGATTCTTTTTGATTCGATTTGATTCTATTCGAGTTTTTTCGATTTGATTCGATCAGTTCCTTTTTGATTCAATTCAATTCATTTCTTTTGATTCAATTCAATTCGATTCTTTTGGATTCGATTCGATTCTTTTGGATTCGATTCTTTTGGATTCGAATCGAGTAGATTCTTTTCATTTCGATCGGATTCATTTCAATTCGATTCTTTTCGATTCGAATGTTTTCGAATCAATTCGATACTATTTGATTCGATTCGATTCTTTTCGTGTCGATTTGATTCTTTTCGATTCGATTCTTTTCTATTTGAATCGATTCGATTCTTTTCATTTCGATTCGATTTGATTCAATTCGATTCTTTTCGATCAATTCAATTTGATTGTTTTCGATTTGATTCGATTCGATTCTTTTCTATTCTATTCAATTCGATTAGTTTCCATTCGATGATGCAATTGGATTCTTTTCGATTCGAGTCGGTACGATTCGATTCTTTTTGATTAGATACAATTCGATTCTTTTCGATTCGATTCGATTCTTTTCGATTCGATTCGACTCGATTTCATTCTTTTTGATTCGATTCGACTAGAATTTAATCGACTGATTCAATTTGATTCTTTTCTTTTCGGTTGGATTCTTTTCTATTCGATTTTTTTCTATTCAATTCGATTCTTTCAATTCGATTCGATTCGATTCGATTCTTTTCGTTTCAAATCGATTCGTTTCAATTCGAGTCTTTTCAATTCGATTCTTTTCGATTCGATTCGATTTGATATTTTTAATTCGATTCGATTCATTTCGATTCGATTCGATTCTTGTCAATTCGATTTGATGCTTTTCCATTTGATCTGATTTGTTTCATTTCGATTCTTTTCGATTCAATTCGATTCTTTTCGATTCCATTAAATTTGATCGATTCTTTTCGATTCGATTAGATTCTTTTCGATTTGATTCCATTCAGTTCGATTCTTTTCGATTCGATTGGATTCTTTTCGATTTGATTCAATTCTCTCGATTCGATTTGATTTGATTCTTTTCGATTCGATTCAATACGATTCTTTTCATTTCGATTCTAATCGATTCTCTTCGATTCATTTCGTTTCGATTCGTTTCGATTCTATTCGATTTTTTTCGATTCTATTCTATTCTTTTTTTCTTTCTTTTTTTTTTTTTTTAAGGAGAAGCAGGCTCCATGCACGGGGAGCCCGATGTGGGATTCGATCCCGGGTCTCCAGGATCACGCCCCGGGCCAAAGGCACGCGCCAAACCGCTGTGCCAACAAGGGATCCCCGATTCTATTCTATTCGATTCATTTTGAATCATTTCGATTTGATTCTGTTCGAGTGGTTTCTATTAGATTCTTTTCGATTTGATTCAATTCGATTCGAGTCTTTTTGATTCGAGTCTTTTCGACTCGATGCAATTCAATACGATTCTTTTAGATTCGATTCGATTCGATTGTTTTCGTTTCGATTCGACTTTTTTTGATTCGATTCTTTTCGATTCGATTGTTTTCAATTCGATTGATTCGATTCTTTTCAATTCTATGCTATTCAAAGCGATTCTTTTGTATTTGATTCGATTCGATTGTTTTCTTTTTGATTCGGTTCGATTCGATTCGTTTCTTTTCGATTCGATTCAATTCTTTTCGATTCGATTCTTTTCGATTTGATTTGATTCTTTTCGATTCGATTCTATTCTATTCTTTTCTATTCCATTCGAATCGATTCGTTTTGATTGAATTCGATTCTTTTCGATTCGATTCAATTAGATTCTTTTCGATTGGATTCAATTTGTTTCGATTCGAATCAATTTGATTCTTTTCGATTGGATTCCATTCGATTCTTTTCGATTTGATTCAATTCGTTTCTATTCATTTGGATGATTTTCGTTGAGATTAGATTCTTTTCGATTTGATTTTTTTCGGTTCGAGTCGATTCATTTCGCTTATTTTGGTTAGGATCAATTCAATTCGATTCTTTTTGATTTGATTTGATTCTATTCGATTTCTTTCGATTCTATTCTATTGTATTCTTTTCGATTCGATTCCATTCAATCCGATTCTTTTCGATTCGATTCGATTGTTTTAGATTTGATTCCATTCTTTCGATTCTATTTGATATGATTCTTTTCGATTCGATTTGATACGATACTTTTTATTTTGATTCGAATCGATTCTCTTCGGTTCGATTCGTTTTGATTCTTTTCGATTCAATTCTATTCGAATTTTTTCGATTTGATTCGATTCGATTCTTTTAGATTCTACTTGATTTGTTTCTTTTCGATTCGTTTTGATTCGATTCTTTTTGATTCATGTCGATTCGATTCGATTCTTTTGTTTCGATTCGATTCTTTTCAATTCGAATCTTTTCGTTACATGGAATTCGATTCTTTTCGATTTGATTCTTTATGATTTTTTTCAACTCGATTTAATTCGATTCTTTTTTTTTAGATAGTCACAGAGAGAGACAGAGAGGCAGAGACACATGCAGAGGGAGAAGCAGGCTCCATGCACCAGGAGCCCGATGTGGGATTCGATCCCGGGTCTCCAGGATCGCGCCCTGGGCCAAAGGCAGGCGCTAAACCGCTGCGCCACCCAGGCATCCCTCAATTCGATTCTTTTTTATTCGAAGCTATTCGATTCTTTTTGATTCGATTTGATTCTATTCGATTTTTTTCGATTTGATTCGATTAGTTCCTTTTTGATTCAATTCAATTCATTTCTTTTGATTCAATTCAATTCGATTCTTTTGGATTCGATTCTTTTGGATTCGATTCTTTTGGATTCGAATCGAGTAGATTCTTTTCATTTCGATCGGATTCATTTCAATTCGATTCTTTTCGATTCGAATGTTTTCGAATCAATTCGATACTTTTTGATTCGATTCAATTCTTTTCGTGTCGATTTGATTCTTTTCGATTCGATTCTTTTCTATTTGAATCGATTCGATTCTTTTCATTTCGATTCGATTTGATTCAATTCGATTCTTTTCGATCAATTCAATTTGATTGTTTTCGATTTGATTCGATTCAATTCTTTTCTATTCTATTCAATTCGATTAGTTTCCATTCGGTGATGCAATTGGATTCTTTTCGATTCGAGTCGATACGCTTCGATTCTTTTTGATTAGATACAATTCGATTCTTTTCGATTCGATTCGACTCGATTTCATTCTTTTTGATTCGATTCGACTAGAATTTAATCGACTGATTCAATTTGATTCTTTTCTTTTCGGTTCGATTCTTTTCTATTCGATTTTTTTCTATTCAATTCGATTCTTTCAATTCGAATCGATTCGATTCTTTTCGTTTCAAATCGATTCGTTTCAATTCGAGTCTTTTCAATTCGAATCTTTGCGATTCGATTCGATTTGATATTTTTAATTCGATTCGAGTCTTTTGAATTCGATTCGATTCTTTTCAATTCTATTCTTTTCGATTCGAGTCTTTTTGATTCGATTCATTTCGATTCGATTCGATTGTTTTCAATTCGATTTGATGCTTTTCCATTTGATCTGATTTGTTTCATTTCGATTCTTTTCGATTCAATTCGATTCTTTTCGATTCCATTAAATTTGATTCGATTCTTTTCGATTCGATTGGATTCTTTTCGATTTGATTCAATTCTTTCGATTCGATTTGATTTGATTCTTTTCGATTCGATTCAATACGATTCTTTTCATTTCGATTCTAATCGATTCTCTTCGATTCAATTCGTTTCGATTCGTTTCGATTCTATTCGAATTTTTTCGATTCTATTCTATTCGATTCATTTTGAATCATTTCGATTTGATTCTGTTCGAGTGGTTTCTATTAGATTCTTTTCGATTTGATTCAATTCGATTCGAGTCTTTTTGATTCGAGTCTTTTCGACTCGATGCAATTCAATACGATTCTTTTAGATTCGATTCGATTCGATTGTTTTCGTTTCGATTCGACTTTTTTTGATTCGATTCTTTTCGATTCGATTGTTTTCAATTCGATTGATTCGATTCTTTTCAATTCTATGCTATTCAAAGCGATTCTTTTGTATTTGATTCGATTCGATTGTTTTTGATTCGGTTCGATTCGCTTCTTTTCGATTCGATTCAATTCTTTTCGATTCGATTCTTTTCGATTCGATTTGATTCTTTTCGATTCGATTCTATTCTTTTCTATTCCATTCGAATCGATTCGTTTTGATTGAATTCGATTCTTTTCGATTCGGTTCAATTAGATTCTTTTCGATTGGATTCAATTTGTTTCGAGTCGAATCAATTTGATTCTTTTCGATTGGATTCCATTCGATTCTTTTCGATTTGATTCAATTCGATTCTTTTCGATTCTATTCATTTGGATGATTTTCGTTGAGATTAGATTCTTTTCGATTTGATTTTTTTCGGTTCGAGTCGATTCATTTCGCTTATTTTGGTTAGGATCAATTCAATTCGATTCTTTTTGATTTGATTTGATTCTATTCGATTTCTTTCGATTCTATTCTATTGTATTCTTTTCGATTCCATTCCGTTCAATTCGATTCTTTTCGATTCGATTCGATTGTTTTAGATTTGATTCCATTCTTTCGATTCTATTTGATATGATTCTTTTCGATTCGATTTGATACGATACTTTTTATTTTGATTCGAATCGATTCTCTTCGGTTCGATTCGTTTTGATTCTTTTCGATTCAATTCTATTCGAATTTTTTCGATTTGATTCGATTCGAATCTTTTAGATTCTACTTGATTTGTTTCTTTTCGATTCGTTTTGATTCGATTCTTTTTGATTCATGTCGATTCGATTCGATTCTTTTGTTTCGATTCGAATCTTTTCAATTCGAATCTTTTCGTTACATGGAATTCGATTCTTTTCGATTTGATTCTTTATGATTTTTTTCAACGCGATTCAATTCGATTCTTTTTTTTATGATAGTCACAGAGAGAGTGAGAGAGGCAGAGACACATGCAGAGGGAGAAGCAGGCTCCATGCACCGGGAGCCCGATGTGGGATTCGATCCCGGGTCTCCAGGATCGCGCCCTGGGCCAAAGGCAGGCGCTAAACCGCTGCGCCACCCAGGGATCCCTCAATTCGATTCTTTTTTATTCGAAGCTATTCGATTCTTTTTGATTCGATTTGATTCTATTCGAGTTTTTTCGATTTGATTCGATTAGTTCCTTTTTGATTCAATTCAATTCATTTCTTTTGATTCAATTCAATTCGATTCTTTTGGATTCGATTCGATTCTTTTGGATTCGATTCTTTTGGATTCGAATCGAGTAGATTCTTTTCATTTCGATCGGATTCATTTCAATTCGATTCTTTTCGATTCGAATGTTTTCGAATCAATTCGATACTATTTGATTCGATTCGATTCTTTTCGTGTCGATTTGATTCTTTTCGATTCGATTCTTTTCTATTTGAATCGATTCGATTCTTTTCATTTCGATTCGATTTGATTCAATTCGATTCTTTTCGATCAATTCAATTTGATTGTTTTCGATTTGATTCGATTCGATTCTTTTCTATTCTATTCAATTCGATTAGTTTCCATTCGATGATGCAATTGGATTCTTTTCGATTCGAGTCGGTACGATTCGATTCTTTTTGATTAGATACAATTCGATTCTTTTCGATTCGATTCGATTCTTTTCGATTCGATTCGACTCGATTTCATTCTTTTTGATTCGATTCGACTAGAATTTAATCGACTGATTCAATTTGATTCTTTTCTTTTCGGTTGGATTCTTTTCTATTCGATTTTTTTCTATTCAATTCGATTCTTTCAATTCGATTCGATTCGATTCGATTCTTTTCGTTTCAAATCGATTCGTTTCAATTCGAGTCTTTTCAATTCGATTCTTTTCGATTCGATTCGATTTGATATTTTTAATTCGATTCGATTCATTTCGATTCGATTCGATTCTTGTCAATTCGATTTGATGCTTTTCCATTTGATCTGATTTGTTTCATTTCGATTCTTTTCGATTCAATTCGATTCTTTTCGATTCCATTAAATTTGATCGATTCTTTTCGATTCGATTAGATTCTTTTCGATTTGATTCCATTCAGTTCGATTCTTTTCGATTCGATTGGATTCTTTTCGATTTGATTCAATTCTCTCGATTCGATTTGATTTGATTCTTTTCGATTCGATTCAATACGATTCTTTTCATTTCGATTCTAATCGATTCTCTTCGATTCATTTCGTTTCGATTCGTTTCGATTCTATTCGATTTTTTTCGATTCTATTCTATTCTTTTTTTCTTTCTTTTTTTTTTTTTTTAAGGAGAAGCAGGCTCCATGCACGGGGAGCCCGATGTGGGATTCGATCCCGGGTCTCCAGGATCACGCCCCGGGCCAAAGGCACGCGCCAAACCGCTGTGCCAACAAGGGATCCCCGATTCTATTCTATTCGATTCATTTTGAATCATTTCGATTTGATTCTGTTCGAGTGGTTTCTATTAGATTCTTTTCGATTTGATTCAATTCGATTCGAGTCTTTTTGATTCGAGTCTTTTCGACTCGATGCAATTCAATACGATTCTTTTAGATTCGATTCGATTCGATTGTTTTCGTTTCGATTCGACTTTTTTTGATTCGATTCTTTTCGATTCGATTGTTTTCAATTCGATTGATTCGATTCTTTTCAATTCTATGCTATTCAAAGCGATTCTTTTGTATTTGATTCGATTCGATTGTTTTCTTTTTGATTCGGTTCGATTCGATTCGTTTCTTTTCGATTCGATTCAATTCTTTTCGATTCGATTCTTTTCGATTTGATTTGATTCTTTTCGATTCGATTCTATTCTATTCTTTTCTATTCCATTCGAATCGATTCGTTTTGATTGAATTCGATTCTTTTCGATTCGATTCAATTAGATTCTTTTCGATTGGATTCAATTTGTTTCGATTCGAATCAATTTGATTCTTTTCGATTGGATTCCATTCGATTCTTTTCGATTTGATTCAATTCGTTTCTATTCATTTGGATGATTTTCGTTGAGATTAGATTCTTTTCGATTTGATTTTTTTCGGTTCGAGTCGATTCATTTCGCTTATTTTGGTTAGGATCAATTCAATTCGATTCTTTTTGATTTGATTTGATTCTATTCGATTTCTTTCGATTCTATTCTATTGTATTCTTTTCGATTCGATTCCATTCAATCCGATTCTTTTCGATTCGATTCGATTGTTTTAGATTTGATTCCATTCTTTCGATTCTATTTGATATGATTCTTTTCGATTCGATTTGATACGATACTTTTTATTTTGATTCGAATCGATTCTCTTCGGTTCGATTCGTTTTGATTCTTTTCGATTCAATTCTATTCGAATTTTTTCGATTTGATTCGATTCGATTCTTTTAGATTCTACTTGATTTGTTTCTTTTCGATTCGTTTTGATTCGATTCTTTTTGATTCATGTCGATTCGATTCGATTCTTTTGTTTCGATTCGATTCTTTTCAATTCGAATCTTTTCGTTACATGGAATTCGATTCTTTTCGATTTGATTCTTTATGATTTTTTTCAACTCGATTTAATTCGATTCTTTTTTTTTAGATAGTCACAGAGAGAGACAGAGAGGCAGAGACACATGCAGAGGGAGAAGCAGGCTCCATGCACCAGGAGCCCGATGTGGGATTCGATCCCGGGTCTCCAGGATCGCGCCCTGGGCCAAAGGCAGGCGCTAAACCGCTGCGCCACCCAGGCATCCCTCAATTCGATTCTTTTTTATTCGAAGCTATTCGATTCTTTTTGATTCGATTTGATTCTATTCGATTTTTTTCGATTTGATTCGATTAGTTCCTTTTTGATTCAATTCAATTCATTTCTTTTGATTCAATTCAATTCGATTCTTTTGGATTCGATTCTTTTGGATTCGATTCTTTTGGATTCGAATCGAGTAGATTCTTTTCATTTCGATCGGATTCATTTCAATTCGATTCTTTTCGATTCGAATGTTTTCGAATCAATTCGATACTTTTTGATTCGATTCAATTCTTTTCGTGTCGATTTGATTCTTTTCGATTCGATTCTTTTCTATTTGAATCGATTCGATTCTTTTCATTTCGATTCGATTTGATTCAATTCGATTCTTTTCGATCAATTCAATTTGATTGTTTTCGATTTGATTCGATTCAATTCTTTTCTATTCTATTCAATTCGATTAGTTTCCATTCGGTGATGCAATTGGATTCTTTTCGATTCGAGTCGATACGCTTCGATTCTTTTTGATTAGATACAATTCGATTCTTTTCGATTCGATTCGACTCGATTTCATTCTTTTTGATTCGATTCGACTAGAATTTAATCGACTGATTCAATTTGATTCTTTTCTTTTCGGTTCGATTCTTTTCTATTCGATTTTTTTCTATTCAATTCGATTCTTTCAATTCGAATCGATTCGATTCTTTTCGTTTCAAATCGATTCGTTTCAATTCGAGTCTTTTCAATTCGAATCTTTGCGATTCGATTCGATTTGATATTTTTAATTCGATTCGAGTCTTTTGAATTCGATTCGATTCTTTTCAATTCTATTCTTTTCGATTCGAGTCTTTTTGATTCGATTCATTTCGATTCGATTCGATTGTTTTCAATTCGATTTGATGCTTTTCCATTTGATCTGATTTGTTTCATTTCGATTCTTTTCGATTCAATTCGATTCTTTTCGATTCCATTAAATTTGATTCGATTCTTTTCGATTCGATTGGATTCTTTTCGATTTGATTCAATTCTTTCGATTCGATTTGATTTGATTCTTTTCGATTCGATTCAATACGATTCTTTTCATTTCGATTCTAATCGATTCTCTTCGATTCAATTCGTTTCGATTCGTTTCGATTCTATTCGAATTTTTTCGATTCTATTCTATTCGATTCATTTTGAATCATTTCGATTTGATTCTGTTCGAGTGGTTTCTATTAGATTCTTTTCGATTTGATTCAATTCGATTCGAGTCTTTTTGATTCGAGTCTTTTCGACTCGATGCAATTCAATACGATTCTTTTAGATTCGATTCGATTCGATTGTTTTCGTTTCGATTCGACTTTTTTTGATTCGATTCTTTTCGATTCGATTGTTTTCAATTCGATTGATTCGATTCTTTTCAATTCTATGCTATTCAAAGCGATTCTTTTGTATTTGATTCGATTCGATTGTTTTTGATTCGGTTCGATTCGCTTCTTTTCGATTCGATTCAATTCTTTTCGATTCGATTCTTTTCGATTCGATTTGATTCTTTTCGATTCGATTCTATTCTTTTCTATTCCATTCGAATCGATTCGTTTTGATTGAATTCGATTCTTTTCGATTCGGTTCAATTAGATTCTTTTCGATTGGATTCAATTTGTTTCGAGTCGAATCAATTTGATTCTTTTCGATTGGATTCCATTCGATTCTTTTCGATTTGATTCAATTCGATTCTTTTCGATTCTATTCATTTGGATGATTTTCGTTGAGATTAGATTCTTTTCGATTTGATTTTTTTCGGTTCGAGTCGATTCATTTCGCTTATTTTGGTTAGGATCAATTCAATTCGATTCTTTTTGATTTGATTTGATTCTATTCGATTTCTTTCGATTCTATTCTATTGTATTCTTTTCGATTCCATTCCGTTCAATTCGATTCTTTTCGATTCGATTCGATTGTTTTAGATTTGATTCCATTCTTTCGATTCTATTTGATATGATTCTTTTCGATTCGATTTGATACGATACTTTTTATTTTGATTCGAATCGATTCTCTTCGGTTCGATTCGTTTTGATTCTTTTCGATTCAATTCTATTCGAATTTTTTCAATTTGATTCGATTCGAATCTTTTAGATTCTACTTGATTTGTTTCTTTTCGATTCGTTTTGATTCGATTCTTTTTGATTCATGTCGATTCGATTCGATTCTTTTGTTTCGATTCAAATCTTTTCAATTCGAATCTTTTCGTTACATGGAATTCGATTCTTTTCGATTTGATTCTTTATGATTTTTTTCAACGCGATTCAATTCGATTCTTTTTTTTATGATAGTCACAGAGAGAGTGAGAGAGGCAGAGACACATGCAGAGGGAGAAGCAGGCTCCATGCACCGGGAGCCCGATGTGGGATTCGATCCCGGGTCTCCAGGATCGCACCCTGGGCCAAAGGCAGGCGCTAAACCGCTGCGCCACCCAGGGATCCCTCAATTCGATTCTTTTTTATTCGAATCTATTCGATTCTTTTTGATTCGATTTGATTCTATTCGAGTTTTTTCGATTTGATTCGATCAGTTCCTTTTTGATTCAATTCAATTCATTTCTTTTGATTCAATTCAATTCGATTCTTTTGGATTCGATTCGATTCTTTTGGATTCGATTCTTTTGGATTCGAATCGAGTACATTCTTTTCATTTCGATCGGATTCATTTCAATTCGATTCTTTTCGATTCGAATGTTTTCGAATCAATTCGATACTATTTGATTCGATTCGATTCTTTTCGTGTCGATTTGATTCTTTTCGATTCGATTCTTTTCTATTTGAATCGATTCGATTCTTTTCATTTCGATTCGATTTGATTCAATTCGATTCTTTTCGATCAATTCAATTTGATTGTTTTCGATTTGATTCGATTCGATTCTTTTCTATTCTATTCAATTCGATTAGTTTCCATTCGATGATGCAATTGGATTCTTTTCGATTCGAGTCGGTACGATTCGATTCTTTTTGATTAGATACAATTAGATTCTTTTCGATTCGATTCGATTCTTTTCGATTCGATTCGACTCGATTTCATTCTTTTTGATTCGATTCGACTAGAATTTAATCGACTGATTCAATTTGATTCTTTTCTTTTCGGTTGGATTCTTTTCTATTCGATTTTTTTCTATTCAATTCGATTCTTTCAATTCGATTCGATTCGATTCGATTCTTTTCGTTTCAAATCGATTCGTTTCAATTCGAGTCTTTTCAATTCGATTCTTTTCGATTCGATTCGATTTGATATTTTTAATTCGATTCGATTCATTTCGATTCGATTCGATTCTTGTCAATTCGATTTGATGCTTTTCCATTTGATCTGATTTGTTTCATTTCGATTCTTTTCGATTCAATTCGATTCTTTTCGATTCCATTAAATTTGATCGATTCTTTTCGATTCGATTAGATTCTTTTCGATTTGATTCCATTCAGTTCGATTCTTTTCGATTCGATTGGATTCTTTTCGATTTGATTCAATTCTCTCGATTCGATTTGATTTGATTCTTTTCGATTCGATTCAATACGATTCTTTTCATTTCGATTCTAATCGATTCTCTTCGATTCATTTCGTTTCGATTCGTTTCGATTCTATTCGATTTTTTTCGATTCTATTCTATTCTTTTTTTCTTTCTTTTTTTTTTTTTTAAGGAGAAGCAGGCTCCATGCACGGGGAGCCCGATGTGGGATTCGATCCCGGGTCTCCAGGATCACGCCCCGGGCCAAAGGCACGCGCCAAACCGCTGTGCCAACAAGGGATCCCCGATTCTATTCTATTCGATTCATTTTGAATCATTTCGATTTGATTCTGTTCGAGTGGTTTCTATTAGATTCTTTTCGATTTGATTCAATTCGATTCGAGTCTTTTTGATTCGAGTCTTTTCGACTCGATGCAATTCAATACGATTCTTTTAGATTCGATTCGATTCGATTGTTTTCGTTTCGATTCGACTTTTTTTGATTCGATTCTTTTCGATTCGATTGTTTTCAATTCGATTGATTCGATTCTTTTCAATTCTATGTTATTCAAAGCGATTCTTTTGTATTTGATTCGATTCGATTGTTTTCTTTTTGATTCGGTTCGATTCGATTCGTTTCTTTTCGATTCGATTCAATTCTTTTCGATTCGATTCTTTTCGATTTGATTTGATTCTTTTCGATTCTATTCTATTCTATTCTTTTCTATTCCATTCGAATCGATTCGTTTTGATTGAATTCGATTCTTTTCGATTCGATTCAATTAGATTCTTTTCGATTGGATTCAATTTGTTTCGATTCGAATCAATTTGATTCTTTTCGATTGGATTCCATTCGATTCTTTTCGATTTGATTCAATTCGTTTCTATTCATTTGGATGATTTTCGTTGAGATTAGATTCTTTTCGATTTGATTTTTTTCGGTTCGAGTCGATTCATTTCGCTTATTTTGGTTAGGATCAATTCAATTCGATTCTTTTTGATTTGATTTGATTCTATTCGATTTCTTTCGATTCTATTCTATTGTATTCTTTTCGATTCGATTCCATTCAATCCGATTCTTTTCGATTCGATTCGATTGTTTTAGATTTGATTCCATTCTTTCGATTCTATTTGATATGATTCTTTTCGATTCGATTTGATACGATACTTTTTATTTTGATTCGAATCGATTCTCTTCGGTTCGATTCGTTTTGATTCTTTTCGATTCAATTCTATTCGAATTTTTTCGATTTGATTCGATTCGATTCTTTTAGATTCTACTTGATTTGTTTCTTTTCGATTCGTTTTGATTCGATTCTTTTTGATTCATGTCGATTCGATTCGATTCTTTTGTTTCGATTCGATTCTTTTCAATTCGAATCTTTTCGTTACATGGAATTCGATTCTTTTCGATTTGATTCTTTATGATTTTTTTCAACTCGATTTAATTCGATTCTTTTTTTTTAGATAGTCACAGAGAGAGACAGAGAGGCAGAGACACATGCAGAGGGAGAAGCAGGCTCCATGCACCAGGAGCCCGATGTGGGATTCGATCCCGGGTCTCCAGGATCGCGCCCTGGGCCAAAGGCAGGCGCTAAACCGCTGCGCCACCCAGGCATCCCTCAATTCGATTCTTTTTTATTCGAAGCTATTCGATTCTTTTTGATTCGATTTGATTCTATTCGATTTTTTTCGATTTGATTCGATTAGTTCCTTTTTGATTCAATTCAATTCATTTCTTTGGATTCAATTCAATTCGATTCTTTTGGATTCGATTCTTTTGGATTCGATTCTTTTGGATTCGAATCGAGTAGATTCTTTTCATTTCGATCGGATTCATTTCAATTCGATTCTTTTCGATTCGAATGTTTTCGAATCAATTCGATACTTTTTGATTCGATTCAATTCTTTTCGTGTCGATTTGATTCTTTTCGATTCGATTCTTTTCTATTTGAATCGATTCGATTCTTTTCATTTCGATTCGATTTGATTCAATTCGATTCTTTTCGATCAATTCAATTTGATTGTTTTCGATTTGATTCGATTCAATTCTTTTCTATTCTATTCAATTCGATTAGTTTCCATTCGGTGATGCAATTGGATTCTTTTCGATTCGAGTCGATACGCTTCGATTCTTTTTGATTAGATACAATTCGATTCTTTTCGATTCGATTCGACTCGATTTCATTCTTTTTGATTCGATTCGACTAGAATTTAATCGACTGATTCAATTTGATTCTTTTCTTTTCGGTTCGATTCTTTTCTATTCGATTTTTTTCTATTCAATTCGATTCTTTCAATTCGAATCGATTCGATTCTTTTCGTTTCAAATCGATTCGTTTCAATTCGAGTCTTTTCAATTCGAATCTTTGCGATTCGATTCGATTTGATATTTTTAATTCGATTCGAGTCTTTTGAATTCGATTCGATTCTTTTCAATTCTATTCTTTTCGATTCGAGTCTTTTTGATTCGATTCATTTCGATTCGATTCGATTGTTTTCAATTCGATTTGATGCTTTTCCATTTGATCTGATTTGTTTCATTTCGATTCTTTTCGATTCAATTCGATTCTTTTCGATTCCATTAAATTTGATTCGATTCTTTTCGATTCGATTGGATTCTTTTCGATTTGATTCAATTCTTTCGATTCGATTTGATTTGATTCTTTTCGATTCGATTCAATACGATTCTTTTCATTTCGATTCTAATCGATTCTCTTCGATTCAATTCGTTTCGATTCGTTTCGATTCTATTCGAATTTTTTCGATTCTATTCTATTCGATTCATTTTGAATCATTTCGATTTGATTCTGTTCGAGTGGTTTCTATTAGATTCTTTTCGATTTGATTCAATTCGATTCGAGTCTTTTTGATTCGAGTCTTTTCGACTCGATGCAATTCAATACGATTCTTTTAGATTCGATTCGATTCGATTGTTTTCGTTTCGATTCGACTTTTTTTGATTCGATTCTTTTCGATTCGATTGTTTTCAATTCGATTGATTCGATTCTTTTCAATTCTATGCTATTCAAAGCGATTCTTTTGTATTTGATTCGATTCGATTGTTTTTGATTCGGTTCGATTCGCTTCTTTTCGATTCGATTCAATTCTTTTCGATTCGATTCTTTTCGATTCGATTTGATTCTTTTCGATTCGATTCTATTCTTTTCTATTCCATTCGAATCGATTCGTTTTGATTGAATTCGATTCTTTTCGATTCGGTTCAATTAGATTCTTTTCGATTGGATTCAATTTGTTTCGAGTCGAATCAATTTGATTCTTTTCGATTGGATTCCATTCGATTCTTTTCGATTTGATTCAATTCGATTCTTTTCGATTCTATTCATTTGGATGATTTTCGTTGAGATTAGATTCTTTTCGATTTGATTCTTTTCGGTTCGAGTCGATTCATTTCGCTTATTTTGGTTAGGATCAATTCAATTCGATTCTTTTTGATTTGATTTGATTCTATTCGATTTCTTTCGATTCTATTCTATTGTATTCTTTTCGATTCCATTCCGTTCAATTCGATTCTTTTCGATTCGATTCGATTGTTTTAGATTTGATTCCATTCTTTCGATTCTATTTGATATGATTCTTTTCGATTCGATTTGATACGATACTTTTTATTTTGATTCGAATCGATTCTCTTCGGTTCGATTCGTTTTGATTCTTTTCGATTCAATTCTATTCGAATTTTTTCGATTTGATTCGATTCGAATCTTTTAGATTCTACTTGATTTGTTTCTTTTCGATTCGTTTTGATTCGATTCTTTTTGATTCATGTCGATTCGATTCGATTCTTTTGTTTCGATTCGATTCTTTTCAATTCGAATCTTTTCGTTACATGGAATTCGATTCTTTTCGATTTGATTCTTTATGATTTTTTTCAACGCGATTCAATTCGATTCTTTTTTTTATGACAGTCACAGAGAGAGTGAGAGAGGCAGAGACACATGCAGAGGGAGAAGCAGGCTCCATGCACCGGGAGCCCGATGTGGGATTCGATCCCGGGTCTCCAGGATCGCGCCCTGGGCCAAAGGCAGGCGCTAAACCGCTGCGCCACCCAGGGATCCCTCAATTCGATTCTTTTTTATTCGAATCTATTCGATTCTTTTTGATTCGATTTGATTCTATTCGAGTTTTTTCGATTTGATTCGATCAGTTCCTTTTTGATTCAATTCAATTCATTTCTTTTGATTCAATTCAATTCGATTCTTTTGGATTCGATTCGATTCTTTTGGATTCGATTCTTTTGGATTCGAATCGAGTACATTCTTTTCATTTCGATCGGATTCATTTCAATTCGATTCTTTTCGATTCGAATGTTTTCGAATCAATTTGATACTATTTGATTCGATTCGATTCTTTTCGTGTCGATTTGATTCTTTTCGATTCGATTCTTTTCTATTTGAATCGATTCGATTCTTTTCATTTCGATTCGATTTGATTCAATTCGATTCTTTTCGATCAATTCAATTTGATTGTTTTCGATTTGATTCGATTCGATTCTTTTCTATTCTATTCAATTCGATTAGTTTCCATTCGATGATGCAATTGGATTCTTTTCGATTCGAGTCGGTACGATTCGATTCTTTTTGATTAGATACAATTCGATTCTTTTCGATTCGATTCGATTCTTTTCGATTCGATTCGACTCGATTTCATTCTTTTTGATTCGATTCGACTAGAATTTAATCGACTGATTCAATTTGATTCTTTTCTTTTCGGTTGGATTCTTTTCTATTCGATTTTTTTCTATTCAATTCGATTCTTTCAATTCGATTCGATTCGATTCGATTCTTTTCGTTTCAAATCGATTCGTTTCAATTCGAGTCTTTTCAATTCGATTCTTTTCGATTCGATTCGATTTGATATTTTTAATTCGATTCGATTCATTTCGATTCGATTCGATTCTTGTCAATTCGATTTGATGCTTTTCCATTTGATCTGATTTGTTTCATTTCGATTCTTTTCGATTCAATTCGATTCTTTTCGATTCCATTAAATTTGATCGATTCTTTTCGATTCGATTAGATTCTTTTCGATTTGATTCCATTCAGTTCGATTCTTTTCGATTCGATTGGATTCTTTTCGATTTGATTCAATTCTCTCGATTCGATTTGATTTGATTCTTTTCGATTCGATTCAATACGATTCTTTTCATTTCGATTCTAATCGATTCTCTTCGATTCATTTCGTTTCGATTCGTTTCGATTCTATTCGATTTTTTTCGATTCTATTCTATTCTTTTTTTCTTTCTTTTTTTTTTTTTTTAAGGAGAAGCAGGCTCCATGCACGGGGAGCCCGATGTGGGATTCGATCCCGGGTCTCCAGGATCACGCCCCGGGCCAAAGGCACGCGCCAAACCGCTGTGCCAACAAGGGATCCCTGATTCTATTCTATTCGATTCATTTTGAATCATTTCGATTTGATTCTGTTCGAGTGGTTTCTATTAGATTCTTTTCGATTTGATTCAATTCGATTCGAGTCTTTTTGATTCGAGTCTTTTCGACTCGATGCAATTCAATACGATTCTTTTAGATTCGATTCGATTCGATTGTTTTCGTTTCGATTCGACTTTTTTTGATTCGATTCTTTTCGATTCGATTGTTTTCAATTCGATTGATTCGATTCTTTTCAATTCTATGCTATTCAAAGCGATTCTTTTGTATTTGATTCGATTCGATTGTTTTCTTTTTGATTCGGTTCGATTCGATTCGTTTCTTTTCGATTCGATTCAATTCTTTTCGATTCGATTCTTTTCGATTTGATTTGATTCTTTTCGATTCTATTCTATTCTATTCTTTTCTATTCCATTCGAATCGATTCGTTTTGATTGAATTCGATTCTTTTCGATTCGATTCAATTAGATTCTTTTCGATTGGATTCAATTTGTTTCGATTCGAATCAATTTGATTCTTTTCGATTGGATTCCATTCGATTCTTTTCGATTTGATTCAATTCGTTTCTATTCATTTGGATGATTTTCGTTGAGATTAGATTCTTTTCGATTTGATTTTTTTCGGTTCGAGTCGATTCATTTCGCTTATTTTGGTTAGGATCAATTCAATTCGATTCTTTTTGATTTGATTTGATTCTATTCGATTTCTTTCGATTCTATTCTATTGTATTCTTTTCGATTCGATTCCATTCAATCCGATTCTTTTCGATTCGATTCGATTGTTTTAGATTTTATTCCATTCTTTCGATTCTATTTGATATGATTCTTTTCGATTCGATTTGATACGATACTTTTTATTTTGATTCGAATCGATTCTCTTCGGTTCGATTCGTTTTGATTCTTTTCGATTCAATTCTATTCGAATTTTTTCGATTTGATTCGATTCGATTCTTTTAGATTCTACTTGATTTGTTTCTTTTCGATTCGTTTTGATTCGATTCTTTTTGATTCATGTCGATTCGATTCGATTCTTTTGTTTCGATTCGATTCTTTTCAATTCGAATCTTTTCGTTACATGGAATTCGATTCTTTTCGATTTGATTCTTTATGATTTTTTTCAACTCGATTTAATTCGATTCTTTTTTTTTAGATAGTCACAGAGAGAGACAGAGAGGCAGAGACACATGCAGAGGGAGAAGCAGGCTCCATGCACCAGGAGCCCGATGTGGGATTCGATCCCGGGTCTCCAGGATCGCGCCCTGGGCCAAAGGCAGGCGCTAAACCGCTGCGCCACCCAGGCATCCCTCAATTCGATTCTTTTTTATTCGAAGCTATTCGATTCTTTTTGATTCGATTTGATTCTATTCGATTTTTTTCGATTTGATTCGATTAGTTCCTTTTTGATTCAATTCAATTCATTTCTTTTGATTCAATTCAATTCGATTCTTTTGGATTCGATTCTTTTGGATTCGATTCTTTTGGATTCGAATCGAGTAGATTCTTTTCATTTCGATCGGATTCATTTCAATTCGATTCTTTTCGATTCGAATGTTTTCGAATCAATTCGATACTTTTTGATTCGATTCAATTCTTTTCGTGTCGATTTGATTCTTTTCGATTCGATTCTTTTCTATTTGAATCGATTCGATTCTTTTCATTTCGATTCGATTTGATTCAATTCGATTCTTTTCGATCAATTCAATTTGATTGTTTTCGATTTGATTCGATTCAATTCTTTTCTATTCTATTCAATTCGATTAGTTTCCATTCGGTGATGCAATTGGATTCTTTTCGATTCGAGTCGATACGCTTCGATTCTTTTTGATTAGATACAATTCGATTCTTTTCGATTCGATTCGACTCGATTTCATTCTTTTTGATTCGATTCGACTAGAATTTAATCGACTGATTCAATTTGATTCTTTTCTTTTCGGTTCGATTCTTTTCTATTCGATTTTTTTCTATTCAATTCGATTCTTTCAATTCGAATCGATTCGATTCTTTTCGTTTCAAATCGATTCGTTTCAATTCGAGTCTTTTCAATTCGAATCTTTGCGATTCGATTCGATTTGATATTTTTAATTCGATTCGAGTCTTTTGAATTCGATTCGATTCTTTTCAATTCTATTCTTTTCGATTCGAGTCTTTTTGATTCGATTCATTTCGATTCGATTCGATTGTTTTCAATTCGATTTGATGCTTTTCCATTTGATCTGATTTGTTTCATTTCGATTCTTTTCGATTCAATTCGATTCTTTTCGATTCCATTAAATTTGATTCGATTCTTTTCGATTCGATTGGATTCTTTTCGATTTGATTCAATTCTTTCGATTCGATTTGATTTGATTCTTTTCGATTCGATTCAATACGATTCTTTTCATTTCGATTCTAATCGATTCTCTTCGATTCAATTCGTTTCGATTCGTTTCGATTCTATTCGAATTTTTTCGATTCTATTCTATTCGATTCATTTTGAATCATTTCGATTTGATTCTGTTCGAGTGGTTTCTATTAGATTCTTTTCGATTTGATTCAATTCGATTCGAGTCTTTTTGATTCGAGTCTTTTCGACTCGATGCAATTCAATACGATTCTTTTAGATTCGATTCGATTCGATTGTTTTCGTTTCGATTCGACTTTTTTTGATTCGATTCTTTTCGATTCGATTGTTTTCAATTCGATTGATTCGATTCTTTTCAATTCTATGCTATTCAAAGCGATTCTTTTGTATTTGATTCGATTCGATTGTTTTTGATTCGGTTCGATTCGCTTCTTTTCGATTCGATTCAATTCTTTTCGATTCGATTCTTTTCGATTCGATTTGATTCTTTTCGATTCGATTCTATTCTTTTCTATTCCATTCGAATCGATTCGTTTTGATTGAATTCGATTCTTTTCGATTCGGTTCAATTAGATTCTTTTCGATTGGATTCAATTTGTTTCGAGTCGAATCAATTTGATTCTTTTCGATTGGATTCCATTCGATTCTTTTCGATTTGATTCAATTCGATTCTTTTCGATTCTATTCATTTGGATGATTTTCGTTGAGATTAGATTCTTTTCGATTTGATTTTTTTCGGTTCGAGTCGATTCATTTCGCTTATTTTGGTTAGGATCAATTCAATTCGATTCTTTTTGATTTGATTTGATTCTATTCGATTTCTTTCGATTCTATTCTATTGTATTCTTTTCGATTCCATTCCGTTCAATTCGATTCTTTTCGATTCGATTCGATTGTTTTAGATTTGATTCCATTCTTTCGATTCTATTTGATATGATTCTTTTCGATTCGATTTGATACGATACTTTTTATTTTGATTCGAATCGATTCTCTTCGGTTCGATTCGTTTTGATTCTTTTCGATTCAATTCTATTCGAATTTTTTCGATTTGATTCGATTCGAATCTTTTAGATTCTACTTGATTTGTTTCTTTTCGATTCGTTTTGATTCGATTCTTTTTGATTCATGTCGATTCGATTCGATTCTTTTGTTTCGATTCGAATCTTTTCAATTCGAATCTTTTCGTTACATGGAATTCGATTCTTTTCGATTTGATTCTTTATGATTTTTTTCAACGCGATTCAATTCGATTCTTTTTTTATGATAGTCACAGAGAGAGTGAGAGAGGCAGAGACACATGCAGAGGGAGAAGCAGGCTCCATGCACCGGGAGCCCGATGTGGGATTCGATCCCGGGTCTCCAGGATCGCACCCTGGGCCAAAGGCAGGCGCTAAACCGCTGCGCCACCCAGGGATCCCTCAATTCGATTCTTTTTTATTCGAATCTATTCGATTCTTTTTGATTCGATTTGATTCTATTCGAGTTTTTTCGATTTGATTCGATCAGTTCCTTTTTGATTCAATTCAATTCATTTCTTTTGATTCAATTCAATTCGATTCTTTTGGATTCGATTCGATTCTTTTGGATTCGATTCTTTTGGATTCGAATCGAGTACATTCTTTTCATTTCGATCGGATTCATTTCAATTCGATTCTTTTCGATTCGAATGTTTTCGAATCAATTCGATACTATTTGATTCGATTCGATTCTTTTCGTGTCGATTTGATTCTTTTCGATTCGATTCTTTTCTATTTGAATCGATTCGATTCTTTTCATTTCGATTCGATTTGATTCAATTCGATTCTTTTCGATCAATTCAATTTGATTGTTTTCGATTTGATTCGATTCGATTCTTTTCTATTCTATTCAATTCGATTAGTTTCCATTCGATGATGCAATTGGATTCTTTTCGATTCGAGTCGGTACGATTCGATTCTTTTTGATTAGATACAATTCGATTCTTTTCGATTCGATTCGATTCTTTTCGATTCGATTCGACTCGATTTCATTCTTTTTGATTCGATTCGACTAGAATTTAATCGACTGATTCAATTTGATTCTTTTCTTTTCGGTTGGATTCTTTTCTATTCGATTTTTTTCTATTCAATTCGATTCTTTCAATTCGATTCGATTCGATTCGATTCTTTTCGTTTCAAATCGATTCGTTTCAATTCGAGTCTTTTCAATTCGATTCTTTTCGATTCGATTCGATTTGATATTTTTAATTCGATTCGATTCATTTCGATTCGATTCGATTCTTGTCAATTCGATTTGATGCTTTTCCATTTTATCTGATTTGTTTCATTTCGATTCTTTTCGATTCAATTCGATTCTTTTCGATTCCATTAAATTTGATCGATTCTTTTCGATTCGATTAGATTCTTTTCGATTTGATTCCATTCAGTTCGATTCTTTTCGATTCGATTGGATTCTTTTCGATTTGATTCAATTCTCTCGATTCGATTTGATTTGATTCTTTTCGATTCGATTCAATACGATTCTTTTCATTTCGATTCTAATCGATTCTCTTCGATTCATTTCGTTTCGATTCGTTTCGATTCTATTCGATTTTTTTCGATTCTATTCTATTCTTTTTTTCTTTCTTTTTTTTTTTTTTAAGGAGAAGCAGGCTCCATGCACGGGGAGCCCGATGTGGGATTCGATCCCGGGTCTCCAGGATCACGCCCCGGGCCAAAGGCACGCGCCAAACCGCTGTGCCAACAAGGGATCCCCGATTCTATTCTATTCGATTCATTTTGAATCATTTCGATTTGATTCTGTTCGAGTGGTTTCTATTAGATTCTTTTCGATTTGATTCAATTCGATTCGAGTCTTTTTGATTCGAGTCTTTTCGACTCGATGCAATTCAATACGATTCTTTTAGATTCGATTCGATTCGATTGTTTTCGTTTCGATTCGACTTTTTTTGATTCGATTCTTTTCGATTCGATTGTTTTCAATTCGATTGATTCGATTCTTTTCAATTCTATGCTATTCAAAGCGATTCTTTTGTATTTGATTCGATTCGATTGTTTTCTTTTTGATTCGGTTCGATTCGATTCGTTTCTTTTCGATTCGATTCAATTCTTTTCGATTCGATTCTTTTCGATTTGATTTGATTCTTTTCGATTCTATTCTATTCTATTCTTTTCTATTCCATTCGAATCGATTCGTTTTGATTGAATTCGATTCTTTTCGATTCGATTCAATTAGATTCTTTTCGATTGGATTCAATTTGTTTCGATTCGAATCAATTTGATTCTTTTCGATTGGATTCCATTCGATTCTTTTCGATTTGATTCAATTCGTTTCTATTCATTTGGATGATTTTCGTTGAGATTAGATTCTTTTCGATTTGATTTTTTTCGGTTCGAGTCGATTCATTTCGCTTATTTTGGTTAGGATCAATTCAATTCGATTCTTTTTGATTTGATTTGATTCTATTCGATTTCTTTTGATTCTATTCTATTGTATTCTTTTCGATTCGATTCCATTCAATCCGATTCTTTTCGATTCGATTCGATTGTTTTAGATTTTATTCCATTCTTTCGATTCTATTTGATATGATTCTTTTCGATTCGATTTGATACGATACTTTTTATTTTGATTCGAATCGATTCTCTTCGGTTCGATTCGTTTTGATTCTTTTCGATTCAATTCTATTCGAATTTTTTCGATTTGATTCGATTCGATTCTTTTAGATTCTACTTGATTTGTTTCTTTTCGATTCGTTTTGATTCGATTCTTTTTGATTCATGTCGATTCGATTCGATTCTTTTGTTTCGATTCGATTCTTTTCAATTCGAATCTTTTCGTTACATGGAATTCGATTCTTTTCGATTTGATTCTTTATGATTTTTTTCAACTCGATTTAATTCGATTCTTTTTTTTTAGATAGTCACAGAGAGAGACAGAGAGGCAGAGACACATGCAGAGGGAGAAGCAGGCTCCATGCACCAGGAGCCCGATGTGGGATTCGATCCCGGGTCTCCAGGATCGCGCCCTGGGCCAAAGGCAGGCGCTAAACCGCTGCGCCACCCAGGGATCCCTCAATTCGATTCTTTTTTATTCGAAGCTATTCGATTCTTTTTGATTCGATTTGATTCTATTCGATTTTTTTCGATTTGATTCGATTAGTTCCTTTTTGATTCAATTCAATTCATTTCTTTTGATTCAATTCAATTCGATTCTTTTGGATTCGATTCTTTTGGATTCGATTCTTTTGGATTCGAATCGAGTAGATTCTTTTCATTTCGATCGGATTCATTTCAATTCGATTCTTTTCGATTCGAATGTTTTCGAATCAATTCGATACTTTTTGATTCGATTCAATTCTTTTCGTGTCGATTTGATTCTTTTCGATTCGATTCTTTTCTATTTGAATCGATTCGATTCTTTTCATTTCGATTCGATTTGATTCAATTCGATTCTTTTCGATCAATTCAATTTGATTGTTTTCGATTTGATTCGATTCAATTCTTTTCTATTCTATTCAATTCGATTAGTTTCCATTCGGTGATGCAATTGGATTCTTTTCGATTCGAGTCGATACGCTTCGATTCTTTTTGATTAGATACAATTCGATTCTTTTCGATTCGATTCGACTCGATTTCATTCTTTTTGATTCGATTCGACTAGAATTTAATCGACTGATTCAATTTGATTCTTTTCTTTTCGGTTCGATTCTTTTCTATTCGATTTTTTTCTATTCAATTCGATTCTTTCAATTCGAATCGATTCGATTCTTTTCGTTTCAAATCGATTCGTTTCAATTCGAGTCTTTTCAATTCGAATCTTTGCGATTCGATTCGATTTGATATTTTTAATTCGATTCGAGTCTTTTGAATTCGATTCGATTCTTTTCAATTCTATTCTTTTCGATTCGAGTCTTTTTGATTCGATTCATTTCGATTCGATTCGATTGTTTTCAATTCGATTTGATGCTTTTCCATTTGATCTGATTTGTTTCATTTCGATTCTTTTCGATTCAATTCGATTCTTTTCGATTCCATTAAATTTGATTCGATTCTTTTCGATTCGATTGGATTCTTTTCGATTTGATTCAATTCTTTCGATTCGATTTGATTTGATTCTTTTCGATTCGATTCAATACGATTCTTTTCATTTCGATTCTAATCGATTCTCTTCGATTCAATTCGTTTCGATTCGTTTCGATTCTATTCGAATTTTTTCGATTCTATTCTATTCGATTCATTTTGAATCATTTCGATTTGATTCTGTTCGAGTGGTTTCTATTAGATTCTTTTCGATTTGATTCAATTCGATTCGAGTCTTTTTGATTCGAGTCTTTTCGACTCGATGCAATTCAATACGATTCTTTTAGATTCGATTCGATTCGATTGTTTTCGTTTCGATTCGACTTTTTTTGATTCGATTCTTTTCGATTCGATTGTTTTCAATTCGATTGATTCGATTCTTTTCAATTCTATGCTATTCAAAGCGATTCTTTTGTATTTGATTCGATTCGATTGTTTTTGATTCGGTTCGATTCGCTTCTTTTCGATTCGATTCAATTCTTTTCGATTCGATTCTTTTCGATTCGATTTGATTCTTTTCGATTCGATTCTATTCTTTTCTATTCCATTCGAATCGATTCGTTTTGATTGAATTCGATTCTTTTCGATTCGGTTCAATTAGATTCTTTTCGATTGGATTCAATTTGTTTCGAGTCGAATCAATTTGATTCTTTTCGATTGGATTCCATTCGATTCTTTTCGATTTGATTCAATTCGATTCTTTTCGATTCTATTCATTTGGATGATTTTCGTTGAGATTAGATTCTTTTCGATTTGATTTTTTTCGGTTCGAGTCGATTCATTTCGCTTATTTTGGTTAGGATCAATTCAATTCGATTCTTTTTGATTTGATTTGATTCTATTCGATTTCTTTCGATTCTATTCTATTGTATTCTTTTCGATTCCATTCCGTTCAATTCGATTCTTTTCGATTCGATTCGATTGTTTTAGATTTGATTCCATTCTTTCGATTCTATTTGATATGATTCTTTTCGATTCGATTTGATACGATACTTTTTATTTTGATTCGAATCGATTCTCTTCGGTTCGATTCGTTTTGATTCTTTTCGATTCAATTCTATTCGAATTTTTTCGATTTGATTCGATTCAAATCTTTTAGATTCTACTTGATTTGTTTCTTTTCGATTCGTTTTGATTCGATTCTTTTTGATTCATGTCGATTCGATTCGATTCTTTTGTTTCGATTCGATTCTTTTCAATTCGAATCTTTTCGTTACATGGAATTCGATTCTTTTCGATTTGATTCTTTATGATTTTTTTCAACGCGATTCAATTCGATTCTTTTTTTTATGACAGTCACAGAGAGAGTGAGAGAGGCAGAGACACATGCAGAGGGAGAAGCAGGCTCCATGCACCGGGAGCCCGATGTGGGATTCGATCCCGGGTCTCCAGGATCGCGCCCTGGGCCAAAGGCAGGCGCTAAACCGCTGCGCCACCCAGGGATCCCTCAATTCGATTCTTTTTTATTCGAATCTATTCGATTCTTTTTGATTCGATTTGATTCTATTCGAGTTTTTTCGATTTGATTCGATCAGTTCCTTTTTGATTCAATTCAATTCATTTCTTTTGATTCAATTCAATTCGATTCTTTTGGATTCGATTCGATTCTTTTGGATTCGATTCTTTTGGATTCGAATCGAGTACATTCTTTTCATTTCGATCGGATTCATTTCAATTCGATTCTTTTCGATTCGAATGTTTTCGAATCAATTTGATACTATTTGATTCGATTCGATTCTTTTCGTGTCGATTTGATTCTTTTCGATTCGATTCTTTTCGATCAATTCAATTTGATTGTTTTCGATTTGATTCGATTCGATTCTTTTCTATTCTATTCAATTCGATTAGTTTCCATTCGATGATGCAATTGGATTCTTTTCGATTCGAGTCGGTACGATTCGATTCTTTTTGATTAGATACAATTCGATTCTTTTCGATTCGATTCGATTCTTTTCGATTCGATTCGACTCGATTTCATTCTTTTTGATTCGATTCGACTAGAATTTAATCGACTGATTCAATTTGATTCTTTTCTTTTCGGTTGGATTCTTTTCTATTCGATTTTTTTCTATTCAATTCGATTCTTTCAATTCGATTCGATTCGATTCGATTCTTTTCGTTTCAAATCGATTCGTTTCAATTCGAGTCTTTTCAATTCGATTCTTTTCGATTCGATTCGATTTGATATTTTTAATTCGATTCGATTCATTTCGATTCGATTCGATTCTTGTCAATTCGATTTGATGCTTTTCCATTTGATCTGATTTGTTTCATTTCGATTCTTTTCGATTCAATTCGATTCTTTTCGATTCCATTAAATTTGATCGATTCTTTTCGATTCGATTAGATTCTTTTCGATTTGATTCCATTCAGTTCGATTCTTTTCGATTCGATTGGATTCTTTTCGATTTGATTCAATTCTCTCGATTCGATTTGATTTGATTCTTTTCGATTCGATTCAATACGATTCTTTTCATTTCGATTCTAATCGATTCTCTTCGATTCATTTCGTTTCGATTCGTTTCGATTCTATTCGATTTTTTTCGATTCTATTCTATTCTTTTTTTCTTTCTTTTTTTTTTTTTTTAAGGAGAAGCAGGCTCCATGCACGGGGAGCCCGATGTGGGATTCGATCCCGGGTCTCCAGGATCACGCCCCGGGCCAAAGGCACGCGCCAAACCGCTGTGCCAACAAGGGATCCCCGATTCTATTCTATTCGATTCATTTTGAATCATTTCGATTTGATTCTGTTCGAGTGGTTTCTATTAGATTCTTTTCGATTTGATTCAATTCGATTCGAGTCTTTTTGATTCGAGTCTTTTCGACTCGATGCAATTCAATACGATTCTTTTAGATTCGATTCGATTCGATTGTTTTCGTTTCGATTCGACTTTTTTTGATTCGATTCTTTTCGATTCGATTGTTTTCAATTCGATTGATTCGATTCTTTTCAATTCTATGCTATTCAAAGCGATTCTTTTGTATTTGATTCGATTCGATTGTTTTCTTTTTGATTCGGTTCGATTCGATTCGTTTCTTTTCGATTCGATTCAATTCTTTTCGATTCGATTCTTTTCGATTTGATTTGATTCTTTTCGATTCTATTCTATTCTATTCTTTTCTATTCCATTCGAATCGATTCGTTTTGATTGAATTCGATTCTTTTCGATTCGATTCAATTAGATTCTTTTCGATTGGATTCAATTTGTTTCGATTCGAATCAATTTGATTCTTTTCGATTGGATTCCATTCGATTCTTTTCGATTTGATTCAATTCGTTTCTATTCATTTGGATGATTTTCGTTGAGATTAGATTCTTTTCGATTTGATTTTTTTCGGTTCGAGTCGATTCATTTCGCTTATTTTGGTTAGGATCAATTCAATTCGATTCTTTTTGATTTGATTTGATTCTATTCGATTTCTTTCGATTCTATTCTATTGTATTCTTTTCGATTCGATTCCATTCAATCCGATTCTTTTCGATTCGATTCGATTGTTTTAGATTTTATTCCATTCTTTCGATTCTATTTGATATGATTCTTTTCGATTCGATTTGATACGATACTTTTTATTTTGATTCGAATCGATTCTCTTCGGTTCGATTCGTTTTGATTCTTTTCGATTCAATTCTATTCGAATTTTTTCGATTTGATTCGATTCGATTCTTTTAGATTCTACTTGATTTGTTTCTTTTCGATTCGTTTTGATTCGATTCTTTTTGATTCATGTCGATTCGATTCGATTCTTTTGTTTCGATTCGATTCTTTTCAATTCGAATCTTTTCGTTACATGGAATTCGATTCTTTTCGATTTGATTCTTTATGATTTTTTTCAACTCGATTTAATTCGATTCTTTTTTTTTAGATAGTCACAGAGAGAGACAGAGAGGCAGAGACACATGCAGAGGGAGAAGCAGGCTCCATGCACCAGGAGCCCGATGTGGGATTCGATCCCGGGTCTCCAGGATCGCGCCCTGGGCCAAAGGCAGGCGCTAAACCGCTGCGCCACCCAGGGATCCCTCAATTCGATTCTTTTTTATTCGAAGCTATTCGATTCTTTTTGATTCGATTTGATTCTATTCGATTTTTTTCGATTTGATTCGATTAGTTCCTTTTTGATTCAATTCAATTCATTTCTTTTGATTCAATTCAATTCGATTCTTTTGGATTCGATTCTTTTGGATTCGATTCTTTTGGATTCGAATCGAGTAGATTCTTTTCATTTCGATCGGATTCATTTCAATTCGATTCTTTTCGATTCGAATGTTTTCGAATCAATTTGATACTATTTGATTCGATTCGATTCTTTTCGTGTCGATTTGATTCTTTTCGATTCGATTCTTTTCGATCAATTCAATTTGATTGTTTTCGATTTGATTCGATTCGATTCTTTTCTATTCTATTCAATTCGATTAGTTTCCATTCGATGATGCAATTGGATTCTTTTCGATTCGAGTCGGTACGATTCGATTCTTTTTGATTAGATACAATTCGATTCTTTTCGATTCGATTCGATTCTTTTCGATTCGATTCGACTCGATTTCATTCTTTTTGATTCGATTCGACTAGAATTTAATCGACTGATTCAATTTGATTCTTTTCTTTTCGGTTGGATTCTTTTCTATTCGATTTTTTTCTATTCAATTCGATTCTTTCAATTCGATTCGATTCGATTCGATTCTTTTCGTTTCAAATCGATTCGTTTCAATTCGAGTCTTTTCAATTCGATTCTTTTCGATTCGATTCGATTTGATATTTTTAATTCGATTCGATTCATTTCGATTCGATTCGATTCTTGTCAATTCGATTTGATGCTTTTCCATTTGATCTGATTTGTTTCATTTCGATTCTTTTCGATTCAATTCGATTCTTTTCGATTCCATTAAATTTGATCGATTCTTTTCGATTCGATTAGATTCTTTTCGATTTGATTCCATTCAGTTCGATTCTTTTCGATTCGATTGGATTCTTTTCGATTTGATTCAATTCTCTCGATTCGATTTGATTTGATTCTTTTCGATTCGATTCAATACGATTCTTTTCATTTCGATTCTAATCGATTCTCTTCGATTCATTTCGTTTCGATTCGTTTCGATTCTATTCGATTTTTTTCGATTCTATTCTATTCTTTTTTTCTTTCTTTTTTTTTTTTTTTAAGGAGAAGCAGGCTCCATGCACGGGGAGCCCGATGTGGGATTCGATCCCGGGTCTCCAGGATCACGCCCCGGGCCAAAGGCACGCGCCAAACCGCTGTGCCAACAAGGGATCCCCGATTCTATTCTATTCGATTCATTTTGAATCATTTCGATTTGATTCTGTTCGAGTGGTTTCTATTAGATTCTTTTCGATTTGATTCAATTCGATTCGAGTCTTTTTGATTCGAGTCTTTTCGACTCGATGCAATTCAATACGATTCTTTTAGATTCGATTCGATTCGATTGTTTTCGTTTCGATTCGACTTTTTTTGATTCGATTCTTTTCGATTCGATTGTTTTCAATTCGATTGATTCGATTCTTTTCAATTCTATGCTATTCAAAGCGATTCTTTTGTATTTGATTCGATTCGATTGTTTTCTTTTTGATTCGGTTCGATTCGATTCGTTTCTTTTCGATTCGATTCAATTCTTTTCGATTCGATTCTTTTCGATTTGATTTGATTCTTTTCGATTCTATTCTATTCTATTCTTTTCTATTCCATTCGAATCGATTCGTTTTGATTGAATTCGATTCTTTTCGATTCGATTCAATTAGATTCTTTTCGATTGGATTCAATTTGTTTCGATTCGAATCAATTTGATTCTTTTCGATTGGATTCCATTCGATTCTTTTCGATTTGATTCAATTCGTTTCTATTCATTTGGATGATTTTCGTTGAGATTAGATTCTTTTCGATTTGATTTTTTTCGGTTCGAGTCGATTCATTTCGCTTATTTTGGTTAGGATCAATTCAATTCGATTCTTTTTGATTTGATTTGATTCTATTCGATTTCTTTCGATTCTATTCTATTGTATTCTTTTCGATTCGATTCCATTCAATCCGATTCTTTTCGATTCGATTCGATTGTTTTAGATTTTATTCCATTCTTTCGATTCTATTTGATATGATTCTTTTCGATTCGATTTGATACGATACTTTTTATTTTGATTCGAATCGATTCTCTTCGGTTCGATTCGTTTTGATTCTTTTCGATTCAATTCTATTCGAATTTTTTCGATTTGATTCGATTCGATTCTTTTAGATTCTACTTGATTTGTTTCTTTTCGATTCGTTTTGATTCGATTCTTTTTGATTCATGTCGATTCGATTCGATTCTTTTGTTTCGATTCGATTCTTTTCAATTCGAATCTTTTCGTTACATGGAATTCGATTCTTTTCGATTTGATTCTTTATGATTTTTTTCAACTCGATTTAATTCGATTCTTTTTTTTTAGATAGTCACAGAGAGAGACAGAGAGGCAGAGACACATGCAGAGGGAGAAGCAGGCTCCATGCACCAGGAGCCCGATGTGGGATTCGATCCCGGGTCTCCAGGATCGCGCCCTGGGCCAAAGGCAGGCGCTAAACCGCTGCGCCACCCAGGGATCCCTCAATTCGATTCTTTTTTATTCGAAGCTATTCGATTCTTTTTGATTCGATTTGATTCTATTCGATTTTTTTCGATTTGATTCGATTAGTTCCTTTTTGATTCAATTCAATTCATTTCTTTTGATTCAATTCAATTCGATTCTTTTGGATTCGATTCTTTTGGATTCGATTCTTTTGGATTCGAATCGAGTAGATTCTTTTCATTTCGATCGGATTCATTTCAATTCGATTCTTTTCGATTCGAATGTTTTCGAATCAATTCGATACTTTTTGATTCGATTCAATTCTTTTCGTGTCGATTTGATTCTTTTCGATTCGATTCTTTTCTATTTGAATCGATTCGATTCTTTTCATTTCGATTCGATTTGATTCAATTCGATTCTTTTCGATCAATTCAATTTGATTGTTTTCGATTTGATTCGATTCAATTCTTTTCTATTCTATTCAATTCGATTAGTTTCCATTCGGTGATGCAATTGGATTCTTTTCGATTCGAGTCGATACGCTTCGATTCTTTTTGATTAGATACAATTCGATTCTTTTCGATTCGATTCGACTCGATTTCATTCTTTTTGATTCGATTCGACTAGAATTTAATCGACTGATTCAATTTGATTCTTTTCTTTTCGGTTCGATTCTTTTCTATTCGATTTTTTTCTATTCAATTCGATTCTTTCAATTCGAATCGATTCGATTCTTTTCGTTTCAAATCGATTCGTTTCAATTCGAGTCTTTTCAATTCGAATCTTTGCGATTCGATTCGATTTGATATTTTTAATTCGATTCGAGTCTTTTGAATTCGATTCGATTCTTTTCAATTCTATTCTTTTCGATTCGAGTCTTTTTGATTCGATTCATTTCGATTCGATTCGATTGTTTTCAATTCGATTTGATGCTTTTCCATTTGATCTGATTTGTTTCATTTCGATTCTTTTCGATTCAATTCGATTCTTTTCGATTCCATTAAATTTGATTCGATTCTTTTCGATTCGATTGGATTCTTTTCGATTTGATTCAATTCTTTCGATTCGATTTGATTTGATTCTTTTCGATTCGATTCAATACGATTCTTTTCATTTCGATTCTAATCGATTCTCTTCGATTCAATTCGTTTCGATTCGTTTCGATTCTATTCGAATTTTTTCGATTCTATTCTATTCGATTCATTTTGAATCATTTCGATTTGATTCTGTTCGAGTGGTTTCTATTAGATTCTTTTCGATTTGATTCAATTCGATTCGAGTCTTTTTGATTCGAGTCTTTTCGACTCGATGCAATTCAATACGATTCTTTTAGATTCGATTCGATTCGATTGTTTTCGTTTCGATTCGACTTTTTTTGATTCGATTCTTTTCGATTCGATTGTTTTCAATTCGATTGATTCGATTCTTTTCAATTCTATGCTATTCAAAGCGATTCTTTTGTATTTGATTCGATTCGATTGTTTTTGATTCGGTTCGATTCGCTTCTTTTCGATTCGATTCAATTCTTTTCGATTCGATTCTTTTCGATTCGATTTGATTCTTTTCGATTCGATTCTATTCTTTTCTATTCCATTCGAATCGATTCGTTTTGATTGAATTCGATTCTTTTCGATTCGATTCAATTAGATTCTTTTCGATTGGATTCAATTTGTTTCGAGTCGAATCAATTTGATTCTTTTCGATTGGATTCCATTCGATTCTTTTCGATTTGATTCAATTCGATTCTTTTCGATTCTATTCATTTGGATGATTTTCGTTGAGATTAGATTCTTTTCGATTTGATTTTTTTCGGTTCGAGTCGATTCATTTCGCTTATTTTGGTTAGGATCAATTCAATTCGATTCTTTTTGATTTGATTTGATTCTATTCGATTTCTTTCGATTCTATTCTATTGTATTCTTTTCGATTCCATTCCGTTCAATTCGATTCTTTTCGATTCGATTCGATTGTTTTAGATTTGATTCCATTCTTTCGATTCTATTTGATATGATTCTTTTCGATTCGATTTGATACGATACTTTTTATTTTGATTCGAATCGATTCTCTTCGGTTCGATTCGTTTTGATTCTTTTCGATTCAATTCTATTCGAATTTTTTCGATTTGATTCGATTCGAATCTTTTAGATTCTACTTGATTTGTTTCTTTTCGATTCGTTTTGATTCGATTCTTTTTGATTCATGTCGATTCGATTCGATTCTTTTGTTTCGATTCGATTCTTTTCAATTCGAATCTTTTCGTTACATGGAATTCGATTCTTTTCGATTTGATTCTTTATGATTTTTTTCAACGCGATTCAATTCGATTCTTTTTTTTATGACAGTCACAGAGAGAGTGAGAGAGGCAGAGACACATGCAGAGGGAGAAGCAGGCTCCATGCACCGGGAGCCCGATGTGGGATTCGATCCCGGGTCTCCAGGATCGCGCCCTGGGCCAAAGGCAGGCGCTAAACCGCTGCGCCACCCAGGGATCCCTCAATTCGATTCTTTTTTATTCGAATCTATTCGATTCTTTTTGATTCGATTTGATTCTATTCGAGTTTTTTCGATTTGATTCGATCAGTTCCTTTTTGATTCAATTCAATTCATTTCTTTTGATTCAATTCAATTCGATTCTTTTGGATTCGATTCGATTCTTTTGGATTCGATTCTTTTGGATTCGAATCGAGTACATTCTTTTCATTTCGATCGGATTCATTTCAATTCGATTCTTTTCGATTCGAATGTTTTCGAATCAATTTGATACTATTTGATTCGATTCGATTCTTTTCGTGTCGATTTGATTCTTTTCGATTCGATTCTTTTCTATTTGAATCGATTCGATTCTTTTCATTTCGATTCGATTTGATTCAATTCGATTCTTTTCGATCAATTCAATTTGATTGTTTTCGATTTGATTCGATTCGATTCTTTTCTATTCTATTCAATTCGATTAGTTTCCATTCGATGATGCAATTGGATTCTTTTCGATTCGAGTCGGTACGATTCGATTCTTTTTGATTAGATACAATTCGATTCTTTTCGATTCGATTCGATTCTTTTCGATTCGATTCGACTCGATTTCATTCTTTTTGATTCGATTCGACTAGAATTTAATCGACTGATTCAATTTGATTCTTTTCTTTTCGGTTGGATTCTTTTCTATTCGATTTTTTTCTATTCAATTCGATTCTTTCAATTCGATTCGATTCGATTCGATTCTTTTCGTTTCAAATCGATTCGTTTCAATTCGAGTCTTTTCAATTCGATTCTTTTCGATTCGATTCGATTTGATATTTTTAATTCGATTCGATTCATTTCGATTCGATTCGATTCTTGTCAATTCGATTTGATGCTTTTCCATTTTATCTGATTTGTTTCATTTCGATTCTTTTCGATTCAATTCGATTCTTTTCGATTCCATTAAATTTGATCGATTCTTTTCGATTCGATTAGATTCTTTTCGATTTGATTCCATTCAGTTCGATTCTTTTCGATTCGATTGGATTCTTTTCGATTTGATTCAATTCTTTCGATTCGATTTGATTTGATTCTTTTCGATTCGATTCAATACGATTCTTTTCATTTCGATTCTAATCGATTCTCTTCGATTCAATTCGTTTTGATTCGTTTCGATTCTATTCGAATTTTTTCGATTCTATTCTATTCGATTCATTTTGAATCATTTCGATTTGATTCTGTTCGAGTGGTTTCTATTAGATTCTTTTCGATTTGATTCAATTCGATTCGAGTCTTTTTGATTCGAGTCTTTTCGACTCGATGCAATTCAATACGATTCTTTTAGATTCGATTCGATTCGATTGTTTTCGTTTCGATTCGACTTTTTTTGATTCGATTCTTTTCGATTCGATTGTTTTCAATTCGATTGATTCGATTCTTTTCAATTCTATGCTATTCAAAGCGATTCTTTTGTATTTGATTCGATTCGATTGTTTTTGATTCGGTTCGATTCGCTTCTTTTCGATTCGATTCAATTCTTTTCGATTCGATTCTTTTCGATTCGATTTGATTCTTTTCGATTCGATTCTATTCTTTTCTATTCCATTCGAATCGATTCGTTTTGATTGAATTCGATTCTTTTCGATTCGGTTCAATTAGATTCTTTTCGATTGGATTCAATTTGTTTCGAGTCGAATCAATTTGATTCTTTTCGATTGGATTCCATTCGATTCTTTTCGATTTGATTCAATTCGATTCTTTTCGATTCTATTCATTTGGATGATTTTCGTTGAGATTAGATTCTTTTCGATTTGATTTTTTTCGGTTCGAGTCGATTCATTTCGCTTATTTTGGTTAGGATCAATTCAATTCGATTCTTTTTGATTTGATTTGATTCTATTCGATTTCTTTCGATTCTATTCTATTGTATTCTTTTCGATTCCATTCCGTTCAATTCGATTCTTTTCGATTCGATTCGATTGTTTTAGATTTGATTCCATTCTTTCGATTCTATTTGATATGATTCTTTTCGATTCGATTTGATACGATACTTTTTATTTTGATTCGAATCGATTCTCTTCGGTTCGATTCGTTTTGATTCTTTTCGATTCAATTCTATTCGAATTTTTTCGATTTGATTCGATTCGAATCTTTTAGATTCTACTTGATTTGTTTCTTTTCGATTCGTTTTGATTCGATTCTTTTTGATTCATGTCGATTCGATTCGATTCTTTTGTTTCGATTCGATTCTTTTCAATTCGAATCTTTTCGTTACATGGAATTCGATTCTTTTCGATTTGATTCTTTATGATTTTTTTCAACGCGATTCAATTCGATTCTTTTTTTTATGACAGTCACAGAGAGAGTGAGAGAGGCAGAGACACATGCAGAGGGAGAAGCAGGCTCCATGCACCGGGAGCCCGATGTGGGATTCGATCCCGGGTCTCCAGGATCGCGCCCTGGGCCAAAGGCAGGCGCTAAACCGCTGCGCCACCCAGGGATCCCTCAATTCGATTCTTTTTTATTCGAATCTATTCGATTCTTTTTGATTCGATTTGATTCTATTCGAGTTTTTTCGATTTGATTCGATCAGTTCCTTTTTGATTCAATTCAATTCATTTCTTTTGATTCAATTCAATTCGATTCTTTTGGATTCGATTCGATTCTTTTGGATTCGATTCTTTTGGATTCGAATCGAGTACATTCTTTTCATTTCGATCGGATTCATTTCAATTCGATTCTTTTCGATTCGAATGTTTTCGAATCAATTTGATACTATTTGATTCGATTCGATTCTTTTCGTGTCGATTTGATTCTTTTCGATTCGATTCTTTTCTATTTGAATCGATTCGATTCTTTTCATTTCGATTCGATTTGATTCAATTCGATTCTTTTCGATCAATTCAATTTGATTGTTTTCGATTTGATTCGATTCGATTCTTTTCTATTCTATTCAATTCGATTAGTTTCCATTCGATGATGCAATTGGATTCTTTTCGATTCGAGTCGGTACGATTCGATTCTTTTTGATTAGATACAATTCGATTCTTTTCGATTCGATTCGATTCTTTTCGATTCGATTCGACTCGATTTCATTCTTTTTGATTCGATTCGACTAGAATTTAATCGACTGATTCAATTTGATTCTTTTCTTTTCGGTTGGATTCTTTTCTATTCGATTTTTTTCTATTCAATTCGATTCTTTCAATTCGATTCGATTCGATTCGATTCTTTTCGTTTCAAATCGATTCGTTTCAATTCGAGTCTTTTCAATTCGATTCTTTTCGATTCGATTCGATTTGATATTTTTAATTCGATTCGATTCATTTCGATTCGATTCGATTCTTGTCAATTCGATTTGATGCTTTTCCATTTGATCTGATTTGTTTCATTTCGATTCTTTTCGATTCAATTCGATTCTTTTCGATTCCATTAAATTTGATCGATTCTTTTCGATTCGATTAGATTCTTTTCGATTTGATTCCATTCAGTTCGATTCTTTTCGATTCGATTGGATTCTTTTCGATTTGATTCAATTCTCTCGATTCGATTTGATTTGATTCTTTTCGATTCGATTCAATACGATTCTTTTCATTTCGATTCTAATCGATTCTCTTCGATTCATTTCGTTTCGATTCGTTTCGATTCTATTCGATTTTTTTCGATTCTATTCTATTCTTTTTTTCTTTCTTTTTTTTTTTTTTTAAGGAGAAGCAGGCTCCATGCACGGGGAGCCCGATGTGGGATTCGATCCCGGGTCTCCAGGATCACGCCCCGGGCCAAAGGCACGCGCCAAACCGCTGTGCCAACAAGGGATCCCCGATTCTATTCTATTCGATTCATTTTGAATCATTTCGATTTGATTCTGTTCGAGTGGTTTCTATTAGATTCTTTTCGATTTGATTCAATTCGATTCGAGTCTTTTTGATTCGAGTCTTTTCGACTCGATGCAATTCAATACGATTCTTTTAGATTCGATTCGATTCGATTGTTTTCGTTTCGATTCGACTTTTTTTGATTCGATTCTTTTCGATTCGATTGTTTTCAATTCGATTGATTCGATTCTTTTCAATTCTATGCTATTCAAAGCGATTCTTTTGTATTTGATTCGATTCGATTGTTTTCTTTTTGATTCGGTTCGATTCGATTCATTTCTTTTCGATTCGATTCAATTCTTTTCGATTCGATTCTTTTCGATTTGATTTGATTCTTTTCGATTCTATTCTATTCTATTCTTTTCTATTCCATTCGAATCGATTCGTTTTGATTGAATTCGATTCTTTTCGATTCGATTCAATTAGATTCTTTTCGATTGGATTCAATTTGTTTCGATTCGAATCAATTTGATTCTTTTCGATTGGATTCCATTCGATTCTTTTCGATTTGATTCAATTCGTTTCTATTCATTTGGATGATTTTCGTTGAGATTAGATTCTTTTCGATTTGATTTTTTTCGGTTCGAGTCGATTCATTTCGCTTATTTTGGTTAGGATCAATTCAATTCGATTCTTTTTGATTTGATTTGATTCTATTCGATTTCTTTCGATTCTATTCTATTGTATTCTTTTCGATTCGATTCCATTCAATCCGATTCTTTTCGATTCGATTCGATTGTTTTAGATTTTATTCCATTCTTTCGATTCTATTTGATATGATTCTTTTCGATTCGATTTGATACGATACTTTTTATTTTGATTCGAATCGATTCTCTTCGGTTCGATTCGTTTTGATTCTTTTCGATTCAATTCTATTCGAATTTTTTCGATTTGATTCGATTCGATTCTTTTAGATTCTACTTGATTTGTTTCTTTTCGATTCGTTTTGATTCGATTCTTTTTGATTCATGTCGATTCGATTCGATTCTTTTGTTTCGATTCGATTCTTTTCAATTCGAATCTTTTCGTTACATGGAATTCGATTCTTTTCGATTTGATTCTTTATGATTTTTTTCAACTCGATTTAATTCGATTCTTTTTTTTTAGATAGTCACAGAGAGAGACAGAGAGGCAGAGACACATGCAGAGGGAGAAGCAGGCTCCATGCACCAGGAGCCCGATGTGGGATTCGATCCCGGGTCTCCAGGATCGCGCCCTGGGCCAAAGGCAGGCGCTAAACCGCTGCGCCACCCAGGCATCCCTCAATTCGATTCTTTTTTATTCGAAGCTATTCGATTCTTTTTGATTCGATTTGATTCTATTCGATTTTTTTCGATTTGATTCGATTAGTTCCTTTTTGATTCAATTCAATTCATTTCTTTGGATTCAATTCAATTCGATTCTTTTGGATTCGATTCTTTTGGATTCGATTCTTTTGGATTCGAATCGAGTAGATTCTTTTCATTTCGATCGGATTCATTTCAATTCGATTCTTTTCGATTCGAATGTTTTCGAATCAATTCGATACTTTTTGATTCGATTCAATTCTTTTCGTGTCGATTTGATTCTTTTCGATTCGATTCTTTTCTATTTGAATCGATTCGATTCTTTTCATTTCGATTCGATTTGATTCAATTCGATTCTTTTCGATCAATTCAATTTGATTGTTTTCGATTTGATTCGATTCAATTCTTTTCTATTCTATTCAATTCGATTAGTTTCCATTCGGTGATGCAATTGGATTCTTTTCGATTCGAGTCGATACGCTTCGATTCTTTTTGATTAGATACAATTCGATTCTTTTCGATTCGATTCGACTCGATTTCATTCTTTTTGATTCGATTCGACTAGAATTTAATCGACTGATTCAATTTGATTCTTTTCTTTTCGGTTCGATTCTTTTCTATTCGATTTTTTTCTATTCAATTCGATTCTTTCAATTCGAATCGATTCGATTCTTTTCGTTTCAAATCGATTCGTTTCAATTCGAGTCTTTTCAATTCGAATCTTTGCGATTCGATTCGATTTGATATTTTTAATTCGATTCGAGTCTTTTGAATTCGATTCGATTCTTTTCAATTCTATTCTTTTCGATTCGAGTCTTTTTGATTCGATTCATTTCGATTCGATTCGATTGTTTTCAATTCGATTTGATGCTTTTCCATTTGATCTGATTTGTTTCATTTCGATTCTTTTCGATTCAATTCGATTCTTTTCGATTCCATTAAATTTGATTCGATTCTTTTCGATTCGATTGGATTCTTTTCGATTTGATTCAATTCTTTCGATTCGATTTGATTTGATTCTTTTCGATTCGATTCAATACGATTCTTTTCATTTCGATTCTAATCGATTCTCTTCGATTCAATTCGTTTGGATTCGTTTCGATTCTATTCGAATTTTTTCGATTCTATTCTATTCGATTCATTTTGAATCATTTCGATTTGATTCTGTTCGAGTGGTTTCTATTAGATTCTTTTCGATTTGATTCAATTCGATTCGAGTCTTTTTGATTCGAGTCTTTTCGACTCGATGCAATTCAATACGATTCTTTTAGATTCGATTCGATTCGATTGTTTTCGTTTCGATTCGACTTTTTTTGATTCGATTCTTTTCGATTCGATTGTTTTCAATTCGATTGATTCGATTCTTTTCAATTCTATGCTATTCAAAGCGATTCTTTTGTATTTGATTCGATTCGATTGTTTTTGATTCGGTTCGATTCGCTTCTTTTCGATTCGATTCAATTCTTTTCGATTCGATTCTTTTCGATTCGATTTGATTCTTTTCGATTCGATTCTATTCTTTTCTATTCCATTCGAATCGATTCGTTTTGATTGAATTCGATTCTTTTCGATTCGGTTCAATTAGATTCTTTTCGATTGGATTCAATTTGTTTCGAGTCGAATCAATTTGATTCTTTTCGATTGGATTCCATTCGATTCTTTTCGATTTGATTCAATTCGATTCTTTTCGATTCTATTCATTTGGATGATTTTCGTTGAGATTAGATTCTTTTCGATTTGATTTTTTTCGGTTCGAGTCGATTCATTTCGCTTATTTTGGTTAGGATCAATTCAATTCGATTCTTTTTGATTTGATTTGATTCTATTCGATTTCTTTCGATTCTATTCTATTGTATTCTTTTCGATTCCATTCCGTTCAATTCGATTCTTTTCGATTCGATTCGATTGTTTTAGATTTGATTCCATTCTTTCGATTCTATTTGATATGATTCTTTTCGATTCGATTTGATACGATACTTTTTATTTTGATTCGAATCGATTCTCTTCGGTTCGATTCGTTTTGATTCTTTTCGATTCAATTCTATTCGAATTTTTTCGATTTGATTCGATTCGAATCTTTTAGATTCTACTTGATTTGTTTCTTTTCGATTCGTTTTGATTCGATTCTTTTTGATTCATGTCGATTCGATTCGATTCTTTTGTTTCGATTCGATTCTTTTCAATTCGAATCTTTTCGTTACATGGAATTCGATTCTTTTCGATTTGATTCTTTATGATTTTTTTCAACGCGATTCAATTCGATTCTTTTTTTTATGACAGTCACAGAGAGAGTGAGAGAGGCAGAGACACATGCAGAGGGAGAAGCAGGCTCCATGCACCGGGAGCCCGATGTGGGATTCGATCCCGGGTCTCCAGGATCGCGCCCTGGGCCAAAGGCAGGCGCTAAACTGCTGCGCCACCCAGGGATCCCTCAATTCGATTCTTTTTTATTCGAATCTATTCGATTCTTTTTGATTCGATTTGATTCTATTCGAGTTTTTTCGATTTGATTCGATCAGTTCCTTTTTGATTCAATTCAATTCATTTCTTTTGATTCAATTCAATTCGATTCTTTTGGATTCGATTCGATTCTTTTGGATTCGATTCTTTTGGATTCGAATCGAGTACATTCTTTTCATTTCGATCGGATTCATTTCAATTCGATTCTTTTCGATTCGAATGTTTTCGAATCAATTTGATACTATTTGATTCGATTCGATTCTTTTCGTGTCGATTTGATTCTTTTCGATTCGATTCTTTTCTATTTGAATCGATTCGATTCTTTTCATTTCGATTCGATTTGATTCAATTCGATTCTTTTCGATCAATTCAATTTGATTGTTTTCGATTTGATTCGATTCGATTCTTTTCTATTCTATTCAATTCGATTAGTTTCCATTCGATGATGCAATTGGATTCTTTTCGATTCGAGTCGGTACGATTCGATTCTTTTTGATTAGATACAATTCGATTCTTTTCGATTCGATTCGATTCTTTTCGATTCGATTCGACTCGATTTCATTCTTTTTGATTCGATTCGACTAGAATTTAATCGACTGATTCAATTTGATTCTTTTCTTTTCGGTTGGATTCTTTTCTATTCGATTTTTTTCTATTCAATTCGATTCTTTCAATTCGATTCGATTCGATTCGATTCTTTTCGTTTCAAATCGATTCGTTTCAATTCGAGTCTTTTCAATTCGATTCTTTTCGATTCGATTCGATTTGATATTTTTAATTCGATTCGATTCATTTCGATTCGATTCGATTCTTGTCAATTCGATTTGATGCTTTTCCATTTGATCTGATTTGTTTCATTTCGATTCTTTTCGATTCAATTCGATTCTTTTCGATTCCATTAAATTTGATCGATTCTTTTCGATTCGATTAGATTCTTTTCGATTTGATTCCATTCAGTTCGATTCTTTTCGATTCGATTGGATTCTTTTCGATTTGATTCAATTCTCTCGATTCGATTTGATTTGATTCTTTTCGATTCGATTCAATACGATTCTTTTCATTTCGATTCTAATCGATTCTCTTCGATTCATTTCGTTTCGATTCGTTTCGATTCTATTCGATTTTTTTCGATTCTATTCTATTCTTTTTTTCTTTCTTTTTTTTTTTTTTTAAGGAGAAGCAGGCTCCATGCACGGGGAGCCCGATGTGGGATTCGATCCCGGGTCTCCAGGATCACGCCCCGGGCCAAAGGCACGCGCCAAACCGCTGTGCCAACAAGGGATCCCCGATTCTATTCTATTCGATTCATTTTGAATCATTTCGATTTGATTCTGTTCGAGTGGTTTCTATTAGATTCTTTTCGATTTGATTCAATTCGATTCGAGTCTTTTTGATTCGAGTCTTTTCGACTCGATGCAATTCAATACGATTCTTTTAGATTCGATTCGATTCGATTGTTTTCGTTTCGATTCGACTTTTTTTGATTCGATTCTTTTCGATTCGATTGTTTTCAATTCGATTGATTCGATTCTTTTCAATTCTATGCTATTCAAAGCGATTCTTTTGTATTTGATTCGATTCGATTGTTTTCTTTTTGATTCGGTTCGATTCGATTCGTTTCTTTTCGATTCGATTCAATTCTTTTCGATTCGATTCTTTTCGATTTGATTTGATTCTTTTCGATTCTATTCTATTCTATTCTTTTCTATTCCATTCGAATCGATTCGTTTTGATTGAATTCGATTCTTTTCGATTCGATTCAATTAGATTCTTTTCGATTGGATTCAATTTGTTTCGATTCGAATCAATTTGATTCTTTTCGATTGGATTCCATTCGATTCTTTTCGATTTGATTCAATTCGTTTCTATTCATTTGGATGATTTTCGTTGAGATTAGATTCTTTTCGATTTGATTTTTTTCGGTTCGAGTCGATTCATTTCGCTTATTTTGGTTAGGATCAATTCAATTCGATTCTTTTTGATTTGATTTGATTCTATTCGATTTCTTTCGATTCTATTCTATTGTATTCTTTTCGATTCGATTCCATTCAATCCGATTCTTTTCGATTCGATTCGATTGTTTTAGATTTGATTCCATTCTTTCGATTCTATTTGATATGATTCTTTTCGATTCGATTTGATACGATACTTTTTATTTTGATTCGAATCGATTCTCTTCGGTTCGATTCGTTTTGATTCTTTTCGATTCAATTCTATTCGAATTTTTTCGATTTGATTCGATTCGATTCTTTTAGATTCTACTTGATTTGTTTCTTTTCGATTCGTTTTGATTCGATTCTTTTTGATTCATGTCGATTCGATTCGATTCTTTTGTTTCGATTCGATTCTTTTCAATTCGAATCTTTTCGTTACATGGAATTCGATTCTTTTCGATTTGATTCTTTATGATTTTTTTCAACTCGATTTAATTCGATTCTTTTTTTTTAGATAGTCACAGAGAGAGACAGAGAGGCAGAGACACATGCAGAGGGAGAAGCAGGCTCCATGCACCAGGAGCCCGATGTGGGATTCGATCCCGGGTCTCCAGGATCGCGCCCTGGGCCAAAGGCAGGCGCTAAACCGCTGCGCCACCCAGGCATCCCTCAATTCGATTCTTTTTTATTCGAAGCTATTCGATTCTTTTTGATTCGATTTGATTCTATTCGATTTTTTTCGATTTGATTCGATTAGTTCCTTTTTGATTCAATTCAATTCATTTCTTTGGATTCAATTCAATTCGATTCTTTTGGATTCGATTCTTTTGGATTCGATTCTTTTGGATTCGAATCGAGTAGATTCTTTTCATTTCGATCGGATTCATTTCAATTCGATTCTTTTCGATTCGAATGTTTTCGAATCAATTCGATACTTTTTGATTCGATTCAATTCTTTTCGTGTCGATTTGATTCTTTTCGATTCGATTCTTTTCTATTTGAATCGATTCGATTCTTTTCATTTCGATTCGATTTGATTCAATTCGATTCTTTTCGATCAATTCAATTTGATTGTTTTCGATTTGATTCGATTCAATTCTTTTCTATTCTATTCAATTCGATTAGTTTCCATTCGGTGATGCAATTGGATTCTTTTCGATTCGAGTCGATACGCTTCGATTCTTTTTGATTAGATACAATTCGATTCTTTTCGATTCGATTCGACTCGATTTCATTCTTTTTGATTCGATTCGACTAGAATTTAATCGACTGATTCAATTTGATTCTTTTCTTTTCGGTTCGATTCTTTTCTATTCGATTTTTTTCTATTCAATTCGATTCTTTCAATTCGAATCGATTCGATTCTTTTCGTTTCAAATCGATTCGTTTCAATTCGAGTCTTTTCAATTCGAATCTTTGCGATTCGATTCGATTTGATATTTTTAATTCGATTCGAGTCTTTTGAATTCGATTCGATTCTTTTCAATTCTATTCTTTTCGATTCGAGTCTTTTTGATTCGATTCATTTCGATTCGATTCGATTGTTTTCAATTCGATTTGATGCTTTTCCATTTGATCTGATTTGTTTCATTTCGATTCTTTTCGATTCAATTCGATTCTTTTCGATTCCATTAAATTTGATTCGATTCTTTTCGATTCGATTGGATTCTTTTCGATTTGATTCAATTCTTTCGATTCGATTTGATTTGATTCTTTTCGATTCGATTCAATACGATTCTTTTCATTTCGATTCTAATCGATTCTCTTCGATTCAATTCGTTTCGATTCGTTTCGATTCTATTCGAATTTTTTCGATTCTATTCTATTCGATTCATTTTGAATCATTTCGATTTGATTCTGTTCGAGTGGTTTCTATTAGATTCTTTTCGATTTGATTCAATTCGATTCGAGTCTTTTTGATTCGAGTCTTTTCGACTCGATGCAATTCAATACGATTCTTTTAGATTCGATTCGATTCGATTGTTTTCGTTTCGATTCGACTTTTTTTGATTCGATTCTTTTCGATTCGATTGTTTTCAATTCGATTGATTCGATTCTTTTCAATTCTATGCTATTCAAAGCGATTCTTTTGTATTTGATTCGATTCGATTGTTTTTGATTCGGTTCGATTCGCTTCTTTTCGATTCGATTCAATTCTTTTCGATTCGATTCTTTTCGATTCGATTTGATTCTTTTCGATTCGATTCTATTCTTTTCTATTCCATTCGAATCGATTCGTTTTGATTGAATTCGATTCTTTTCGATTCGATTCAATTAGATTCTTTTCGATTGGATTCAATTTGTTTCGAGTCGAATCAATTTGATTCTTTTCGATTGGATTCCATTCGATTCTTTTCGATTTGATTCAATTCGATTCTTTTCGATTCTATTCATTTGGATGATTTTCGTTGAGATTAGATTCTTTTCGATTTGATTTTTTTCGGTTCGAGTCGATTCATTTCGCTTATTTTGGTTAGGATCAATTCAATTCGATTCTTTTTGATTTGATTTGATTCTATTCGATTTCTTTCGATTCTATTCTATTGTATTCTTTTCGATTCCATTCCGTTCAATTCGATTCTTTTCGATTCGATTCGATTGTTTTAGATTTGATTCCATTCTTTCGATTCTATTTGATATGATTCTTTTCGATTCGATTTGATACGATACTTTTTATTTTGATTCGAATCGATTCTCTTCGGTTCGATTCGTTTTGATTCTTTTCGATTCAATTCTATTCGAATTTTTTCGATTTGATTCGATTCGAATCTTTTAGATTCTACTTGATTTGTTTCTTTTCGATTCGTTTTGATTCGATTCTTTTTGATTCATGTCGATTCGATTCGATTCTTTTGTTTCGATTCGATTCTTTTCAATTCGAATCTTTTCGTTACATGGAATTCGATTCTTTTCGATTTGATTCTTTATGATTTTTTTCAACGCGATTCAATTCGATTCTTTTTTTTATGACAGTCACAGAGAGAGTGAGAGAGGCAGAGACACATGCAGAGGGAGAAGCAGGCTCCATGCACCGGGAGCCCGATGTGGGATTCGATCCCGGGTCTCCAGGATCGCGCCCTGGGCCAAAGGCAGGCGCTAAACCGCTGCGCCACCCAGGGATCCCTCAATTCGATTCTTTTTTATTCGAATCTATTCGATTCTTTTTGATTCGATTTGATTCTATTCGAGTTTTTTCGATTTGATTCGATCAGTTCCTTTTTGATTCAATTCAATTCATTTCTTTTGATTCAATTCAATTCGATTCTTTTGGATTCGATTCGATTCTTTTGGATTCGATTCTTTTGGATTCGAATCGAGTACATTCTTTTCATTTCGATCGGATTCATTTCAATTCGATTCTTTTCGATTCGAATGTTTTCGAATCAATTTGATACTATTTGATTCGATTCGATTCTTTTCGTGTCGATTTGATTCTTTTCGATTCGATTCTTTTCTATTTGAATCGATTCGATTCTTTTCATTTCGATTCGATTTGATTCAATTCGATTCTTTTCGATCAATTCAATTTGATTGTTTTCGATTTGATTCGATTCGATTCTTTTCTATTCTATTCAATTCGATTAGTTTCCATTCGATGATGCAATTGGATTCTTTTCGATTCGAGTCGGTACGATTCGATTCTTTTTGATTAGATACAATTCGATTCTTTTCGATTCGATTCGATTCTTTTCGATTCGATTCGACTCGATTTCATTCTTTTTGATTCGATTCGACTAGAATTTAATCGACTGATTCAATTTGATTCTTTTCTTTTCGGTTGGATTCTTTTCTATTCGATTTTTTTCTATTCAATTCGATTCTTTCAATTCGATTCGATTCGATTCGATTCTTTTCGTTTCAAATCGATTCGTTTCAATTCGAGTCTTTTCAATTCGATTCTTTTCGATTCGATTCGATTTGATATTTTTAATTCGATTCGATTCATTTCGATTCGATTCGATTCTTGTCAATTCGATTTGATGCTTTTCCATTTGATCTGATTTGTTTCATTTCGATTCTTTTCGATTCAATTCGATTCTTTTCGATTCCATTAAATTTGATCGATTCTTTTCGATTCGATTAGATTCTTTTCGATTTGATTCCATTCAGTTCGATTCTTTTCGATTCGATTGGATTCTTTTCGATTTGATTCAATTCTCTCGATTCGATTTGATTTGATTCTTTTCGATTCGATTCAATACGATTCTTTTCATTTCGATTCTAATCGATTCTCTTCGATTCATTTCGTTTCGATTCGTTTCGATTCTATTCGATTTTTTTCGATTCTATTCTATTCTTTTTTTCTTTCTTTTTTTTTTTTTTAAGGAGAAGCAGGCTCCATGCACGGGGAGCCCGATGTGGGATTCGATCCCGGGTCTCCAGGATCACGCCCCGGGCCAAAGGCACGCGCCAAACCGCTGTGCCAACAAGGGATCCCCGATTCTATTCTATTCGATTCATTTTGAATCATTTCGATTTGATTCTGTTCGAGTGGTTTCTATTAGATTCTTTTCGATTTGATTCAATTCGATTCGAGTCTTTTTGATTCGAGTCTTTTCGACTCGATGCAATTCAATACGATTCTTTTAGATTCGATTCGATTCGATTGTTTTCGTTTCGATTCGACTTTTTTTGATTCGATTCTTTTCGATTCGATTGTTTTCAATTCGATTGATTCGATTCTTTTCAATTCTATGCTATTCAAAGCGATTCTTTTGTATTTGATTCGATTCGATTGTTTTCTTTTTGATTCGGTTCGATTCGATTCGTTTCTTTTCGATTCGATTCAATTCTTTTCGATTCGATTCTTTTCGATTTGATTTGATTCTTTTCGATTCTATTCTATTCTATTCTTTTCTATTCCATTCGAATCGATTCGTTTTGATTGAATTCGATTCTTTTCGATTCGATTCAATTAGATTCTTTTCGATTGGATTCAATTTGTTTCGATTCGAATCAATTTGATTCTTTTCGATTGGATTCCATTCGATTCTTTTCGATTTGATTCAATTCGTTTCTATTCATTTGGATGATTTTCGTTGAGATTAGATTCTTTTCGATTTGATTTTTTTCGGTTCGAGTCGATTCATTTCGCTTATTTTGGTTAGGATCAATTCAATTCGATTCTTTTTGATTTGATTTGATTCTATTCGATTTCTTTCGATTCTATTCTATTGTATTCTTTTCGATTCGATTCCATTCAATCCGATTCTTTTCGATTCGATTCGATTGTTTTAGATTTGATTCCATTCTTTCGATTCTATTTGATATGATTCTTTTCGATTCGATTTGATACGATACTTTTTATTTTGATTCGAATCGATTCTCTTCGGTTCGATTCGTTTTGATTCTTTTCGATTCAATTCTATTCGAATTTTTTCGATTTGATTCGATTCGATTCTTTTAGATTCTACTTGATTTGTTTCTTTTCGATTCGTTTTGATTCGATTCTTTTTGATTCATGTCGATTCGATTCGATTCTTTTGTTTCGATTCGATTCTTTTCAATTCGAATCTTTTCGTTACATGGAATTCGATTCTTTTCGATTTGATTCTTTATGATTTTTTTCAACTCGATTTAATTCGATTCTTTTTTTTTAGATAGTCACAGAGAGAGACAGAGAGGCAGAGACACATGCAGAGGGAGAAGCAGGCTCCATGCACCAGGAGCCCGATGTGGGATTCGATCCCGGGTCTCCAGGATCGCGCCCTGGGCCAAAGGCAGGCGCTAAACCGCTGCGCCACCCAGGCATCCCTCAATTCGATTCTTTTTTATTCGAAGCTATTCGATTCTTTTTGATTCGATTTGATTCTATTCGATTTTTTTCGATTTGATTCGATTAGTTCCTTTTTGATTCAATTCAATTCATTTCTTTGGATTCAATTCAATTCGATTCTTTTGGATTCGATTCTTTTGGATTCGATTCTTTTGGATTCGAATCGAGTAGATTCTTTTCATTTCGATCGGATTCATTTCAATTCGATTCTTTTCGATTCGAATGTTTTCGAATCAATTCGATACTTTTTGATTCGATTCAATTCTTTTCGTGTCGATTTGATTCTTTTCGATTCGATTCTTTTCTATTTGAATCGATTCGATTCTTTTCATTTCGATTCGATTTGATTCAATTCGATTCTTTTCGATCAATTCAATTTGATTGTTTTCGATTTGATTCGATTCAATTCTTTTCTATTCTATTCAATTCGATTAGTTTCCATTCGGTGATGCAATTGGATTCTTTTCGATTCGAGTCGATACGCTTCGATTCTTTTTGATTAGATACAATTCGATTCTTTTCGATTCGATTCGACTCGATTTCATTCTTTTTGATTCGATTCGACTAGAATTTAATCGACTGATTCAATTTGATTCTTTTCTTTTCGGTTCGATTCTTTTCTATTCGATTTTTTTCTATTCAATTCGATTCTTTCAATTCGAATCGATTCGATTCTTTTCGTTTCAAATCGATTCGTTTCAATTCGAGTCTTTTCAATTCGAATCTTTGCGATTCGATTCGATTTGATATTTTTAATTCGATTCGAGTCTTTTGAATTCGATTCGATTCTTTTCAATTCTATTCTTTTCGATTCGAGTCTTTTTGATTCGATTCATTTCGATTCGATTCGATTGTTTTCAATTCGATTTGATGCTTTTCCATTTGATCTGATTTGTTTCATTTCGATTCTTTTCGATTCAATTCGATTCTTTTCGATTCCATTAAATTTGATTCGATTCTTTTCGATTCGATTGGATTCTTTTCGATTTGATTCAATTCTTTCGATTCGATTTGATTTGATTCTTTTCGATTCGATTCAATACGATTCTTTTCATTTCGATTCTAATCGATTCTCTTCGATTCAATTCGTTTGGATTCGTTTCGATTCTATTCGAATTTTTTCGATTCTATTCTATTCGATTCATTTTGAATCATTTCGATTTGATTCTGTTCGAGTGGTTTCTATTAGATTCTTTTCGATTTGATTCAATTCGATTCGAGTCTTTTTGATTCGAGTCTTTTCGACTCGATGCAATTCAATACGATTCTTTTAGATTCGATTCGATTCGATTGTTTTCGTTTCGATTCGACTTTTTTTGATTCGATTCTTTTCGATTCGATTGTTTTCAATTCGATTGATTCGATTCTTTTCAATTCTATGCTATTCAAAGCGATTCTTTTGTATTTGATTCGATTCGATTGTTTTTGATTCGGTTCGATTCGCTTCTTTTCGATTCGATTCAATTCTTTTCGATTCGATTCTTTTCGATTCGATTTGATTCTTTTCGATTCGATTCTATTCTTTTCTATTCCATTCGAATCGATTCGTTTTGATTGAATTCGATTCTTTTCGATTCGGTTCAATTAGATTCTTTTCGATTGGATTCAATTTGTTTCGAGTCGAATCAATTTGATTCTTTTCGATTGGATTCCATTCGATTCTTTTCGATTTGATTCAATTCGATTCTTTTCGATTCTATTCATTTGGATGATTTTCGTTGAGATTAGATTCTTTTCGATTTGATTTTTTTCGGTTCGAGTCGATTCATTTCGCTTATTTTGGTTAGGATCAATTCAATTCGATTCTTTTTGATTTGATTTGATTCTATTCGATTTCTTTCGATTCTATTCTATTGTATTCTTTTCGATTCCATTCCGTTCAATTCGATTCTTTTCGATTCGATTCGATTGTTTTAGATTTGATTCCATTCTTTCGATTCTATTTGATATGATTCTTTTCGATTCGATTTGATACGATACTTTTTATTTTGATTCGAATCGATTCTCTTCGGTTCGATTCGTTTTGATTCTTTTCGATTCAATTCTATTCGAATTTTTTCGATTTGATTCGATTCGAATCTTTTAGATTCTACTTGATTTGTTTCTTTTCGATTCGTTTTGATTCGATTCTTTTTGATTCATGTCGATTCGATTCGATTCTTTTGTTTCGATTCGATTCTTTTCAATTCGAATCTTTTCGTTACATGGAATTCGATTCTTTTCGATTTGATTCTTTATGATTTTTTTCAACGCGATTCAATTCGATTCTTTTTTTTATGACAGTCACAGAGAGAGTGAGAGAGGCAGAGACACATGCAGAGGGAGAAGCAGGCTCCATGCACCGGGAGCCCGATGTGGGATTCGATCCCGGGTCTCCAGGATCGCGCCCTGGGCCAAAGGCAGGCGCTAAACCGCTGCGCCACCCAGGGATCCCTCAATTCGATTCTTTTTTATTCGAATCTATTCGATTCTTTTTGATTCGATTTGATTCTATTCGAGTTTTTTCGATTTGATTCGATCAGTTCCTTTTTGATTCAATTCAATTCATTTCTTTTGATTCAATTCAATTCGATTCTTTTGGATTCGATTCGATTCTTTTGGATTCGATTCTTTTGGATTCGAATCGAGTACATTCTTTTCATTTCGATCGGATTCATTTCAATTCGATTCTTTTCGATTCGAATGTTTTCGAATCAATTTGATACTATTTGATTCGATTCGATTCTTTTCGTGTCGATTTGATTCTTTTCGATTCGATTCTTTTCTATTTGAATCGATTCGATTCTTTTCATTTCGATTCGATTTGATTCAATTCGATTCTTTTCGATCAATTCAATTTGATTGTTTTCGATTTGATTCGATTCGATTCTTTTCTATTCTATTCAATTCGATTAGTTTCCATTCGATGATGCAATTGGATTCTTTTCGATTCGAGTCGGTACGATTCGATTCTTTTTGATTAGATACAATTCGATTCTTTTCGATTCGATTCGATTCTTTTCGATTCGATTCGACTCGATTTCATTCTTTTTGATTCGATTCGACTAGAATTTAATCGACTGATTCAATTTGATTCTTTTCTTTTCGGTTGGATTCTTTTCTATTCGATTTTTTTCTATTCAATTCGATTCTTTCAATTCGATTCGATTCGATTCGATTCTTTTCGTTTCAAATCGATTCGTTTCAATTCGAGTCTTTTCAATTCGATTCTTTTCGATTCGATTCGATTTGATATTTTTAATTCGATTCGATTCATTTCGATTCGATTCGATTCTTGTCAATTCGATTTGATGCTTTTCCATTTGATCTGATTTGTTTCATTTCGATTCTTTTCGATTCAATTCGATTCTTTTCGATTCCATTAAATTTGATCGATTCTTTTCGATTCGATTAGATTCTTTTCGATTTGATTCCATTCAGTTCGATTCTTTTCGATTCGATTGGATTCTTTTCGATTTGATTCAATTCTCTCGATTCGATTTGATTTGATTCTTTTCGATTCGATTCAATACGATTCTTTTCATTTCGATTCTAATCGATTCTCTTCGATTCATTTCGTTTCGATTCGTTTCGATTCTATTCGATTTTTTTCGATTCTATTCTATTCTTTTTTTCTTTCTTTTTTTTTTTTTTTAAGGAGAAGCAGGCTCCATGCACGGGGAGCCCGATGTGGGATTCGATCCCGGGTCTCCAGGATCACGCCCCGGGCCAAAGGCACGCGCCAAACCGCTGTGCCAACAAGGGATCCCCGATTCTATTCTATTCGATTCATTTTGAATCATTTCGATTTGATTCTGTTCGAGTGGTTTCTATTAGATTCTTTTCGATTTGATTCAATTCGATTCGAGTCTTTTTGATTCGAGTCTTTTCGACTCGATGCAATTCAATACGATTCTTTTAGATTCGATTCGATTCGATTGTTTTCGTTTCGATTCGACTTTTTTTGATTCGATTCTTTTCGATTCGATTGTTTTCAATTCGATTGATTCGATTCTTTTCAATTCTATGCTATTCAAAGCGATTCTTTTGTATTTGATTCGATTCGATTGTTTTCTTTTTGATTCGGTTCGATTCGATTCGTTTCTTTTCGATTCGATTCAATTCTTTTCGATTCGATTCTTTTCGATTTGATTTGATTCTTTTCGATTCTATTCTATTCTATTCTTTTCTATTCCATTCGAATCGATTCGTTTTGATTGAATTCGATTCTTTTCGATTCGATTCAATTAGATTCTTTTCGATTGGATTCAATTTGTTTCGATTCGAATCAATTTGATTCTTTTCGATTGGATTCCATTCGATTCTTTTCGATTTGATTCAATTCGTTTCTATTCATTTGGATGATTTTCGTTGAGATTAGATTCTTTTCGATTTGATTTTTTTCGGTTCGAGTCGATTCATTTCGCTTATTTTGGTTAGGATCAATTCAATTCGATTCTTTTTGATTTGATTTGATTCTATTCGATTTCTTTCGATTCTATTCTATTGTATTCTTTTCGATTCGATTCCATTCAATCCGATTCTTTTCGATTCGATTCGATTGTTTTAGATTTTATTCCATTCTTTCGATTCTATTTGATATGATTCTTTTCGATTCGATTTGATACGATACTTTTTATTTTGATTCGAATCGATTCTCTTCGGTTCGATTCGTTTTGATTCTTTTCGATTCAATTCTATTCGAATTTTTTCGATTTGATTCGATTCGATTCTTTTAGATTCTACTTGATTTGTTTCTTTTCGATTCGTTTTGATTCGATTCTTTTTGATTCATGTCGATTCGATTCGATTCTTTTGTTTCGATTCGATTCTTTTCAATTCGAATCTTTTCGTTACATGGAATTCGATTCTTTTCGATTTGATTCTTTATGATTTTTTTCAACTCGATTTAATTCGATTCTTTTTTTTTAGATAGTCACAGAGAGAGACAGAGAGGCAGAGACACATGCAGAGGGAGAAGCAGGCTCCATGCACCAGGAGCCCGATGTGGGATTCGATCCCGGGTCTCCAGGATCGCGCCCTGGGCCAAAGGCAGGCGCTAAACCGCTGCGCCACCCAGGCATCCCTCAATTCGATTCTTTTTTATTCGAAGCTATTCGATTCTTTTTGATTCGATTTGATTCTATTCGATTTTTTTCGATTTGATTCGATTAGTTCCTTTTTGATTCAATTCAATTCATTTCTTTGGATTCAATTCAATTCGATTCTTTTGGATTCGATTCTTTTGGATTCGATTCTTTTGGATTCGAATCGAGTAGATTCTTTTCATTTCGATCGGATTCATTTCAATTCGATTCTTTTCGATTCGAATGTTTTCGAATCAATTCGATACTTTTTGATTCGATTCAATTCTTTTCGTGTCGATTTGATTCTTTTCGATTCGATTCTTTTCTATTTGAATCGATTCGATTCTTTTCATTTCGATTCGATTTGATTCAATTCGATTCTTTTCGATCAATTCAATTTGATTGTTTTCGATTTGATTCGATTCAATTCTTTTCTATTCTATTCAATTCGATTAGTTTCCATTCGGTGATGCAATTGGATTCTTTTCGATTCGAGTCGATACGCTTCGATTCTTTTTGATTAGATACAATTCGATTCTTTTCGATTCGATTCGACTCGATTTCATTCTTTTTGATTCGATTCGACTAGAATTTAATCGACTGATTCAATTTGATTCTTTTCTTTTCGGTTCGATTCTTTTCTATTCGATTTTTTTCTATTCAATTCGATTCTTTCAATTCGAATCGATTCGATTCTTTTCGTTTCAAATCGATTCGTTTCAATTCGAGTCTTTTCAATTCGAATCTTTGCGATTCGATTCGATTTGATATTTTTAATTCGATTCGAGTCTTTTGAATTCGATTCGATTCTTTTCAATTCTATTCTTTTCGATTCGAGTCTTTTTGATTCGATTCATTTCGATTCGATTCGATTGTTTTCAATTCGATTTGATGCTTTTCCATTTGATCTGATTTGTTTCATTTCGATTCTTTTCGATTCAATTCGATTCTTTTCGATTCCATTAAATTTGATTCGATTCTTTTCGATTCGATTGGATTCTTTTCGATTTGATTCAATTCTTTCGATTCGATTTGATTTGATTCTTTTCGATTCGATTCAATACGATTCTTTTCATTTCGATTCTAATCGATTCTCTTCGATTCAATTCGTTTGGATTCGTTTCGATTCTATTCGAATTTTTTCGATTCTATTCTATTCGATTCATTTTGAATCATTTCGATTTGATTCTGTTCGAGTGGTTTCTATTAGATTCTTTTCGATTTGATTCAATTCGATTCGAGTCTTTTTGATTCGAGTCTTTTCGACTCGATGCAATTCAATACGATTCTTTTAGATTCGATTCGATTCGATTGTTTTCGTTTCGATTCGACTTTTTTTGATTCGATTCTTTTCGATTCGATTGTTTTCAATTCGATTGATTCGATTCTTTTCAATTCTATGCTATTCAAAGCGATTCTTTTGTATTTGATTCGATTCGATTGTTTTTGATTCGGTTCGATTCGCTTCTTTTCGATTCGATTCAATTCTTTTCGATTCGATTCTTTTCGATTCGATTTGATTCTTTTCGATTCGATTCTATTCTTTTCTATTCCATTCGAATCGATTCGTTTTGATTGAATTCGATTCTTTTCGATTCGGTTCAATTAGATTCTTTTCGATTGGATTCAATTTGTTTCGAGTCGAATCAATTTGATTCTTTTCGATTGGATTCCATTCGATTCTTTTCGATTTGATTCAATTCGATTCTTTTCGATTCTATTCATTTGGATGATTTTCGTTGAGATTAGATTCTTTTCGATTTGATTTTTTTCGGTTCGAGTCGATTCATTTCGCTTATTTTGGTTAGGATCAATTCAATTCGATTCTTTTTGATTTGATTTGATTCTATTCGATTTCTTTCGATTCTATTCTATTGTATTCTTTTCGATTCCATTCCGTTCAATTCGATTCTTTTCGATTCGATTCGATTGTTTTAGATTTGATTCCATTCTTTCGATTCTATTTGATATGATTCTTTTCGATTCGATTTGATACGATACTTTTTATTTTGATTCGAATCGATTCTCTTCGGTTCGATTCGTTTTGATTCTTTTCGATTCAATTCTATTCGAATTTTTTCGATTTGATTCGATTCGAATCTTTTAGATTCTACTTGATTTGTTTCTTTTCGATTCGTTTTGATTCGATTCTTTTTGATTCATGTCGATTCGATTCGATTCTTTTGTTTCGATTCGATTCTTTTCAATTCGAATCTTTTCGTTACATGGAATTCGATTCTTTTCGATTTGATTCTTTATGATTTTTTTCAACGCGATTCAATTCGATTCTTTTTTTTATGACAGTCACAGAGAGAGTGAGAGAGGCAGAGACACATGCAGAGGGAGAAGCAGGCTCCATGCACCGGGAGCCCGATGTGGGATTCGATCCCGGGTCTCCAGGATCGCGCCCTGGGCCAAAGGCAGGCGCTAAACTGCTGCGCCACCCAGGGATCCCTCAATTCGATTCTTTTTTATTCGAATCTATTCGATTCTTTTTGATTCGATTTGATTCTATTCGAGTTTTTTCGATTTGATTCGATCAGTTCCTTTTTGATTCAATTCAATTCATTTCTTTTGATTCAATTCAATTCGATTCTTTTGGATTCGATTCGATTCTTTTGGATTCGATTCTTTTGGATTCGAATCGAGTACATTCTTTTCATTTCGATCGGATTCATTTCAATTCGATTCTTTTCGATTCGAATGTTTTCGAATCAATTTGATACTATTTGATTCGATTCGATTCTTTTCGTGTCGATTTGATTCTTTTCGATTCGATTCTTTTCTATTTGAATCGATTCGATTCTTTTCATTTCGATTCGATTTGATTCAATTCGATTCTTTTCGATCAATTCAATTTGATTGTTTTCGATTTGATTCGATTCGATTCTTTTCTATTCTATTCAATTCGATTAGTTTCCATTCGATGATGCAATTGGATTCTTTTCGATTCGAGTCGGTACGATTCGATTCTTTTTGATTAGATACAATTCGATTCTTTTCGATTCGATTCGATTCTTTTCGATTCGATTCGACTCGATTTCATTCTTTTTGATTCGATTCGACTAGAATTTAATCGACTGATTCAATTTGATTCTTTTCTTTTCGGTTGGATTCTTTTCTATTCGATTTTTTTCTATTCAATTCGATTCTTTCAATTCGATTCGATTCGATTCGATTCTTTTCGTTTCAAATCGATTCGTTTCAATTCGAGTCTTTTCAATTCGATTCTTTTCGATTCGATTCGATTTGATATTTTTAATTCGATTCGATTCATTTCGATTCGATTCGATTCTTGTCAATTCGATTTGATGCTTTTCCATTTGATCTGATTTGTTTCATTTCGATTCTTTTCGATTCAATTCGATTCTTTTCGATTCCATTAAATTTGATCGATTCTTTTCGATTCGATTAGATTCTTTTCGATTTGATTCCATTCAGTTCGATTCTTTTCGATTCGATTGGATTCTTTTCGATTTGATTCAATTCTCTCGATTCGATTTGATTTGATTCTTTTCGATTCGATTCAATACGATTCTTTTCATTTCGATTCTAATCGATTCTCTTCGATTCATTTCGTTTCGATTCGTTTCGATTCTATTCGATTTTTTTCGATTCTATTCTATTCTTTTTTTCTTTCTTTTTTTTTTTTTTTAAGGAGAAGCAGGCTCCATGCACGGGGAGCCCGATGTGGGATTCGATCCCGGGTCTCCAGGATCACGCCCCGGGCCAAAGGCACGCGCCAAACCGCTGTGCCAACAAGGGATCCCCGATTCTATTCTATTCGATTCATTTTGAATCATTTCGATTTGATTCTGTTCGAGTGGTTTCTATTAGATTCTTTTCGATTTGATTCAATTCGATTCGAGTCTTTTTGATTCGAGTCTTTTCGACTCGATGCAATTCAATACGATTCTTTTAGATTCGATTCGATTCGATTGTTTTCGTTTCGATTCGACTTTTTTTGATTCGATTCTTTTCGATTCGATTGTTTTCAATTCGATTGATTCGATTCTTTTCAATTCTATGCTATTCAAAGCGATTCTTTTGTATTTGATTCGATTCGATTGTTTTCTTTTTGATTCGGTTCGATTCGATTCGTTTCTTTTCGATTCGATTCAATTCTTTTCGATTCGATTCTTTTCGATTTGATTTGATTCTTTTCGATTCTATTCTATTCTATTCTTTTCTATTCCATTCGAATCGATTCGTTTTGATTGAATTCGATTCTTTTCGATTCGATTCAATTAGATTCTTTTCGATTGGATTCAATTTGTTTCGATTCGAATCAATTTGATTCTTTTCGATTGGATTCCATTCGATTCTTTTCGATTTGATTCAATTCGTTTCTATTCATTTGGATGATTTTCGTTGAGATTAGATTCTTTTCGATTTGATTTTTTTCGGTTCGAGTCGATTCATTTCGCTTATTTTGGTTAGGATCAATTCAATTCGATTCTTTTTGATTTGATTTGATTCTATTCGATTTCTTTCGATTCTATTCTATTGTATTCTTTTCGATTCGATTCCATTCAATCCGATTCTTTTCGATTCGATTCGATTGTTTTAGATTTGATTCCATTCTTTCGATTCTATTTGATATGATTCTTTTCGATTCGATTTGATACGATACTTTTTATTTTGATTCGAATCGATTCTCTTCGGTTCGATTCGTTTTGATTCTTTTCGATTCAATTCTATTCGAATTTTTTCGATTTGATTCGATTCGATTCTTTTAGATTCTACTTGATTTGTTTCTTTTCGATTCGTTTTGATTCGATTCTTTTTGATTCATGTCGATTCGATTCGATTCTTTTGTTTCGATTCGATTCTTTTCAATTCGAATCTTTTCGTTACATGGAATTCGATTCTTTTCGATTTGATTCTTTATGATTTTTTTCAACTCGATTTAATTCGATTCTTTTTTTTTAGATAGTCACAGAGAGAGACAGAGAGGCAGAGACACATGCAGAGGGAGAAGCAGGCT